>NW_006399911.1:7010309-7026594 GCF_000299155.1 Elephantulus edwardii | reverse complement strand
GTATCCTACCGCCCGGTGGAGGCCTCTGGTGAGCCGGCCACCAGTGGCCGCTCGGAGAAAAGCGTCCCCAGGGGACCCAGGAATCTGGCAGGACGACCTTCCTTTTTTCTCCACTCGGGGATTGCAGGCAGGGACACTGGTGCGGGTCTCCTGAGGCCTTGGTTCTAGCATCACTTAAACGCGCGGCTAAGCCCTTCTGCGCGGCGATTTTCTGAGCTGCTGCGCGGTTAATTAAATCCCGGGCCGAGCTGCCCCAGGCCGGGGGACAGCGCAGGGGCTGGCGTCAGGGGCCCTCTCAGTGTCCACCACCTTCACCTGCCGGCAGGCCGGCCAGGACGTTACTCAGGACGAGTCCGGGCCGAGGTCTCCGTCCTGAAACTCCAGAATCACCGAAAACCGGGAGTAGGGTGGGGGTGGGGACCGTTCAACCGCGCGCCCTTAGGGGGGGAAAGGCAAGTTACCTGCTTTGCGCGGACGCCGCGCTGCCCTCTCCCAGCGGGCAGACTCGCCGATCGCGACCCCGCGGGCAGCTTCTGCTCTGTCCGGCCGTCAGTCCTCCGAGATCAGCAGCCGGCCGGGCTCTGGAGCTGGGTCCTGGGGTTCGAGCCTGAAAGATGCAGCCTTGCCAGGCACGAGGGGTGGTCTCCGAGGCTGTGAGGGTCTCTGAGGGACTCTTGCGGGACGCCAGGATCTCAGAACCGGCGCGAGGCTCCTCGGCGGTCTGGTTTTCTGCATTGATGGAGAACAGTGAGCTAGAGGTAGAGAGCCTGGCGTGGGAGGTACAGCGAGCGCCGCCTGGTTCCGTGCCCGCCGGGATTCCCGAGCGTGCGGGCTCACCTGCCTAAGAGGCCTCTGGCTCCGGCTCCCGGGCTAGGCGCCCCTTCCCCGGCCTGCGCGGCCTCCTCTGCGGAGCGCGGAGTGCGGAACAGCCCGGGCGCCGCGCCCTCAGGAGTGAAACGGAACCGGCGAGACTGGCCAACGGCTACGGAGGCTGGCCCCTGGGGGCCCTGAAACCCTTTCGCTCTTTGCGCGCGGGACCCGGAGACCGCACTCCCCAAAACGCGGGAGATCTTTGCTGGGGCCTTGGACCGACGAGCAGACGGACAGTCAGACGCAGGGGCAGGCCGAGGCCCCGGGCCTCCGCCCCGGCCCGCGCCCCCCCTTGGCGATGCTCTGCTCGGGCCTAGGTGGGGGCGAGGGGGAACGCGCCGGTGAAGCCTGGCCCGGCCGAGCGCCCCCTGAACCAAGCTCCAGGGGCCGAGAGCTTTCCTCCCTCCTTGGATTATTAAAAAGTTCATTTCCTGGCGAATCGGGTGACGTCAGGGGCCCGGCGTCTCGGTGGCGGGGCCGCCCGGCCGGAGAAGCCGCCTCCAGTTACCCAATTACCGACTGTCAATCGCGCCGCCCCTCCCCCGCCCTCCTGGGGGTGGCCGGGACCCCCACACTTCGCTCGCCTGTGCCCAACCCGGAGCCCGCTAGATAGAGCTGTGGCCCGGTGAAGGGAGAAGGGCCAGGGACCATCCGCCAATCACTCCCTCATGACCTCGCACCTGTCTGGAAACCCCAAGTTTCTTTGGGGGCTACCTTACTCCTGGATCTCAGGCTCCGTTCCAGCCTCGGTTTCCCGAGCTGTACAATGGGGAGGGACCAGGCAGATCGGTGCGCCAGGCCCTGTCAGCCCACAGTACCTCCATGTGAATCGGAGAAGTCTGTGGGCAGCAGTTCCAGGTGACCCGAAGGACTGAGTCCTCAGAACACCTCTTTCTTTCCCTGGGGACCCCCCTTGAGGACCCGAGGAGGGGGCAGTGCCTTCTGGCTGGGGGCATCTCCCTCCAGACGGCGCCGGCGCCAGTCCCGGTCTCTACAACTTGGCCCCAGGCAGTCCTGCTCGTTGGTCTGCGAAGGCCACACCCGGGGAGGGGACACTCCCTGCCCCTCTCTGGAGCTGCCTGCCCAAACACCTCTGTCCCCCTCAGCACCGCCCAGAACCGCTGAGTGACCCGGGCCCAGGTGCCCTCAAGGGGCCTATGGCTCTGGCCCCATTGGCCCAGCCCCTACGCTTTCAAAGCTGCCCTCGAGCCCTCCCCGCCTGGTCAGCGCCCGAAGAGGGACGGAAGGGTCTGGCTAGGTGCTATAGGACTTGGACCCTGGACCTTCAGTGATAAAGGAGGTGGGATCTGACAGTCGAGGAGCTGGGGTCGCGAGGAGAGAACCTTTAGCCACCCAGAGGGTGTCCAGCAAGGCAGCTGGGGAAGGAAGGGCCCCGGGATAGTTACTGGGAGAGGGTCCTAGAGGTGGGAGGTATTGTCCGAGAGACGGGGTGAGGGTCCCACGGAGGGGGCGTTAGCAGCAGGGGCCGCCGGGAGGGCGCTGGGAGGGGGCCCGCGGGCGGCGGGGGGCAGGCCCGCGGGTCAGTCGGCGAGTCCAGCGGACCCGGGTTACGGGCGCAGCCAATGGAGGGCGGAGGCTGGGCGGCGGGCCACGCTGATTGGCTGGCGCCGGCTTCTTAGGCGTGCGCGGCCCCCACTTCATGTCTGTGCAGGAGTCGGCAGCTGGCGCCAGGGCGGCCGGAGGATGCCGAGGGGCCGGAGCCCGGCGGGCCCGAGGCCGAGGCGCGCACTGCCCCCTGCCTCCACCGCGTGAGCCCCGCCAGCTGCCGGGCGCGCCGTCCCTGGGCCCACGTCTCCCGGGCTTCCGCCAGTGGTGCCCACCTTCTGCGGCCTTACCCCCCTCCTTGGGGCGCTGTGTGTGTAAGTTTGGGGTGCAAGAGCTGGCCGCGGCCTGGGGCGCTCCTCTAGCCCCGAGGGGTCTCTGCGGCGACTCGGGGCCAGGATCAGGTTTCAGGGGTCTGCTTTGGTGTGTTTTGGAGAGAGGTACTTACTGGCTAAGCCGCCCGGGAGTGCGCCCAGAGGCTGGCTCTTGGCCAGTGGGGCTGCGTGTGCGTGTTTGCGAGGGGAGGTCGGGTTGTGGCGCCATGTAGGTGTATATGTCGCCGTGGTCATGTGCTTCAGTGGGTGCCCGGGTGCCTGCCTCCAACTTTTCGTCTGTGTTTCTGTGTTTGTGTACTGGGAGGGTGGGAGTGCAATGCGAATGTCTTGACTGAAGTGCGACTTTGTGTGTGCGTTTGTTGGGGGTCGCTGGGATCGCGGCGGGTCCCCGCGTGTGGCCCCACTCCCGTGCACGCGTACGCACCTCCGGGGGCGCGAGTCCCTGTGTAAGTGTGCGTGGCTCCACTCCCTTCCCCCGCCTTCCTTTCGTTTTGAACCTCGCGCTTTCCTCCCACCCGGGACTGGCCCGGCTGGTGCTCGGCTGGGGCGCAGCAGCGAGTGAAACCTCGCCTGGGGACAGGTAGGGATGGTGGGGCCCTGGTGACTCCCCTCATGCCCCCTTTTTGTCCTACAGGGCTGTCGCCGCCTCCACCTGGATCTTGAACCGCCCCTGCCAAAGGTCATGGAAGTGGCTCCGGAACAGCCGCGCTGGATGGCGCACCCCGCGGTGCTGAATGCACAGCACCCCGACTCGCATCACCCGGGCTTGGCGCACAACTACATGGAGCCCGCGCAGCTGCTGCCGCCCGACGAAGTGGACGTCTTCTTCAACCACCTGGACTCGCAGGGCAACCCCTATTACGCCAACCCAGCCCACGCGCGGGCACGCGTCTCCTACAGCCCTGCACACGGTGAGTCCTGAGCCCGAGGGTGGCCGGGATCCAGCCGCTCAGGCCAGTCTGTGCGAGAGCAGAAGGGGGCCCCTACCTGCTTCTTCAGTATGGGATTGGCTGGAGTTGGGCCTAGGGGAATGTTGCAAAAATCAGCCAGGAGGAAAGTGGGCCTGAGTCTCCTGGAAAGGGTCTGGGGTCCCTGGGGCTTCTGCCAATTTGCGCCCAGCTCCTTGGTCCCCTCTGGGTCAGGATTCCTTCTGGGCCACCTCTTCGTACCCTACTGGCATCCCTGTTCTTGTGACTTGGAGTGCTGTGTCTGTGGTTTTCTTTGGGGGCTGGTCGACTACTGGTTGGTGTGTGGATTATGGTCCTGTGTCCTGGACTGGGGGAGTGATCCGTATTTGTGCTCTCCCTTGACCCACAGCCCGGCTGACGGGAGGCCAGATGTGCCGGCCACACTTGTTGCACAGCCCTGGTTTGCCCTGGCTGGATGGGGGCAAAGCGGCCCTCTCTGCTGCTGCAGCGCACCACCACAATCCCTGGAGCGTGAGCCCTTTCTCCAAGACCACACTGCATCCCTCTGCTGCGGGAGCCCCCGGAGGCCCACTCTCCGTGTACCCAGGGGCAGGCGGTGGAAGTGGGGGAGGCAGTGGGAGCTCCGTGGCCTCCCTCACACCCACTGCAGCCCACTCGGGTTCCCATCTCTTTGGCTTCCCACCCACGCCACCCAAAGAAGTTTCTCCTGACCCCAGCACCACAGGAGCTGCCTCCCCAGCCTCGTCCTCTGCAGGGGGCAGTGCGGCCAGGGGTGAGGACAAGGACGGTGTCAAGTACCAGGTGTCACTAACTGAGAGCATGAAGATGGAAAGCAGCAGTCCCCTGCGCCCCGGCCTGGCAGCCATGGGCACCCAACCTGCCACACACCACCCCATCCCCACCTATCCCTCCTATGTGCCAGCCACTGCCCATGACTATGGCAGCGGACTCTTCCACCCTGGAGGCTTCCTGGGCGGCCCCGCCTCCAGCTTCACCCCTAAGCAGCGCAGCAAGGCACGCTCCTGCTCAGGTAAAGGCAGATGTCGGACCTGGGGGGGGACACAAACTGACTTTGGAGAGTTGGTCATTTTGGAGGGGGCCAGACAACATCAGTCTCTCAAATCTGCAGGTGGGAAGTGTCCACCCCAATAGCCCCCAACAGGTATTGGAGCTCCTGGAATGGGAGAGAGATGGGATCCTACAACTCTTGTTCTTCTCTTTGAGCTCACTTCTTTCCTTGATGGGCACTTGCCCTGCTCTAAGGTGGCCTAACTTGTAAAGCCTCCTCCTTGTAAATCAAGTGAAAATTCAAATGGGTTTTTTTAGCTAGTTTATTTGTGTGAGAATGAAATAGGTCAGGCAAACAAGTCCGTGTGTGTGTGTGTGTGTGTGTGTGTGTGTGTGTGTAAGTGTATGTACATGCATTTGTGCGTGCATGCTCCTGGGGGACGTCCTTCAGAGGCTCAAGACCCTTAACGAATCTGGTTTCCCAACTCAACCAGCCATGCGGGATTTAGGCTCCCATCGCTTTGGGAGATTTGCCCGCAAGTAAAATTCCCAGGATTCATGCCTTTCTGCTCCAATCCCTGGCTGTCTTTCACTCTCCCTTCCTTGAGGGCACTTGAGGAAATAAACTGTTGCTGCTCCTTACCCTTTTGCCTACAAGAACTAGCTGGGCCCAGGCAGGACTTGTCACCAATCTGGTTGCAGAATGAGTGGCTTATAAGGGCTGCTGTTTTTGATGCTTCATTTAAATTCCTTTAAACCAGGGTGACGGAATAAAGTTTTAAAACTTTTCAATCCGAGAATCCCCTTTCTCTTGCCCACATGTATTGGCAATTTAAACAAAAACAGGAAAAATTTCCCAGGTAACACAATACCATCCAGGCAGGCCAACACCCCCTGCACTCCTGGCCTGGGGGTCTCCCTGCAGTCCCCGGCTGGGGGTCTCCGTTATCTTTAGACCAGCAGGTTTGCCTTTTCTTAGTCCCTTCCCTCAAGTTTGTTTAACTTTTTCTTTCCATTTTCGAATGACTCTAGCCAAAAAAACAAAGCCACTTAATCTAAAAATGAAAGTTTATTATATATTTTATTTTACACAACAACTTAGATGACAGTTTTGGACTGACTCCTAGGGCCTCAGTGGAAAGAGAAAAGGACAGGGAGAAAGAAGGGAATTAAGCCTGGATGGGATAGAGTGAGAGGATCGAATCTGAAACAGAGATGCGGGAATAGCAGACACCATTGGGAAGAAAGGCTGGGAAAGGAGAGCCAGCAGAAACTGGTGACTCCAGCCACTGCTCTCAGCAAAGTTTGCTATAAATATTCTTTGCTGGCTTGTTCTTAGAATCCTTGGGATCTTCACCCCACTCTTCCCTTCCTCCTCCTCCTCTCCTTGTTTCCCTTTCTTAATTTTGAATTGGGGATTTGGCCCTCAACTACACCTCTCCTCCCCATGTTTGGAACAAAGCTACCTCCTGCAGAGGCAAATGGAGTCCCAGTGTATGCCTTGTATGCACTCCCTTGTCCACTCCCTCCACACAGCACTGTGGGTTAACTGGACTCCCTGTCTCTCCCCCGTTTCCCTCCAGAAGGCCGGGAGTGTGTTAATTGTGGGGCCACAGCCACCCCTCTCTGGCGGAGAGATGGCACAGGCCACTACCTGTGCAACGCTTGTGGGCTCTACCACAAGATGAATGGGCAGAACCGGCCACTCATCAAACCGAAGCGTCGTCTGGTAAGTGGCTGAGGTGGGCTGGGGGATGGAATGAGGGGTGGCTCCTGGGCTGAGGAGTACATGGAGGAGAACCTGGGCCACAGACAACAGTTAAAGGGAATAAGTAAATAAAAAAGTAAACCCTTCCAATGCAGATGCTTTACCACTTAAAGTTCTCTTCTATCTTCGTTTTCTAACCCCTTGGTTTTCTGGCAAGGTTTGTTTCCCCTTCAGGCCTGAAGGGGCTGCACACCCCTCAGGGATAACCTCGACCCGGTCAGGTTGAGTGTCCAGGTACCAACTCCCATCATTTGGCCTCTGTTTAACTCTTTTTAAAAATAGGGCCATGAAGTAATTTTCCTTCATCGCTCAGGGCAGTGCTGCCTTGCTTTCCAACACACACACAGTCTCCATGCTTATTTAAATAACACACACAAACACACACACACACCCCAACCACCAAAAAAACCTGCCCTTTATTATTTTTCCATGGAGTCACCTATACTGTGTATTTTCATTTGAGTGATTTTTTTTTTTTAAATGCCCTTTCGGATCTCCTGCCGGAGTTTCCTATCCGGACATCTGCAGCCCAAAGATAAGGAAACTTAGCGTATCTGTTTCCGGACTCTGCGAGTTTTTAGAGAGTCTCCTCGGCTCAGGCCTGCCTCTTGCTGGGCTGTTTTGAAATCTCTAATACCTTCCACCCTGCAAATAATGCGTAAAATGCTAAGAATAATAAATACCCATTTTTTTCAGAGCTAAATGATTTATGGGGCCTAAATCGGTCGCTTTGGGGACCCATTTTACCCTAGAGGGAGGAGGGGGTAAGGGCCCCGGGTGGGGGTAGGTGGAGGATACGACTTGGCCCCTGAGTCAGAATTCCAGCGTTGGCCGGCTTAGTCACCCCTCCCCACCCCCGCACTGCTGTCGCTGGTCAGTCCCTCCTGCGCCCAGGCCCCGGGCAGGTCCCAGCTCCGCTGGCCCCACCCCCACCCCTCACCCTGGCTGTCTGTCGGGTGGATTCCAGCGGGAGGTGCTCTGGGAAGCGGTGGACTGCAGCGATGCTGCAGGCGCTGGTAGGAACAGGAGCTGGGTCTGCTTTCTCCCCAAGACCCTTCAGCACCCTTTTTCGGGGAAACAAACTGGTTTCCAGACCTCTCTCTTTCCAGCATTTTTGAGGGGCTGTGACACTCAACTGAGCGTTTAGGATTAGGGTACCAGCAAAGCCCCAGGGCCTTGGGGGCTAAATCGGCCAGCACTGTCTAGTAGAAATGGTCTCTGCACTCGCCACCTGCACATCACTTGGAAGTGTGGCTACTGTAATTGAAGGCGTGGGATTTTAAATGTCATTAAATTGGAGCTAATTTAAACTTAATTCGAATAGCCACATGTGGTTAGTGGCTAGTCCATTGGCTGGTGCAGCTCTGGGCACTCTGAAAGGGTCATTTTATGTTCCTGACCCCACCCCTCTATCCTCCTGGGTGGTGTGAGTCCTCTGTGCCTGCTCTGGGGAGCACTACTTCACCCAGAAAAAGGTATTTTTGAGGTGGAGTGGTGTGAGAAAGGGACAGAAGGGTGACCTTGGGACTGGAGGGGACTGAGCTGGCCCTGACTCAGCCTGGGTTTCCTTGATGCACTGTAATGTTGGTTGGGGGTTGGGTGAGGTGGCTGCTTTCCCCACTCAGCTCTCCTGGATTCTAAGATCCAGCATCTGAGAGTTCTTTATTCTAAGGCTCTGTGAGTCTTGTTCAGTTCTCAGCTTCTAAAATTCCCTACCTTCTGAGATGCCTTGATTCCCTGAGATTTACTGCTCCTGGGTGAAGTTGGCAGGGTGGCTGGAGGAGAGAGTCTGGGGGTCCAGGAAGGAGGTCAGGGTGGAGCGTGGGAGAGTGCTCACTGACGCTGCCCCCCTCCCCAGTCTGCAGCCAGGAGAGCTGGCACCTGTTGTGCAAATTGTCAGACAACAACTACCACCTTATGGCGCCGAAACGCCAATGGGGACCCAGTCTGCAACGCCTGTGGCCTCTACTACAAGCTGCACAATGTGAGTGCCCCGCCTCCCCCTCCCCCTGGGATGTAGCTGACTTTGTGCTGGGCCCCCCCCCCCCCCGCAGTATCCAGCTTGGCTTGGCTTGGGATGCTGTAGCTGCTGGTCCCCAGCTCCAGACAAGCTCCCTGTAGGAAGGGGCACTTCAGCTTGGCAGGAGGCTGATGAGAGGACCCGAGGGGATTCAATGGCAGTATCTGTGCTGACATATTTGTCTCTCGGAGAGCCTGGCTTATGGGGGAAATGTGCTGGCATTTAGTGGGAAGGAGGCAGGAACGTGTGAAGGCTGCAGCCCTCAGGTCACTTGTTGCATTCAGGTCCAACTGGGTAGGGGGGAACCCTCCTGGAAATGCTGACAGTGCCGGGTGGGAAGCACCAGCAGTAGGTTGAAGGATTCCTGGCTTCCAGGCAGCTCTCTAGCACAGGATGGAGTGGGGTCCTCTCTGAGAAGGGAGCTCAGTGTCCTGAAGTCTTGGTGGTTGTCCCCAGGTTAATAGGCCACTGACCATGAAGAAGGAAGGGATCCAAACTCGCAACCGGAAGATGTCCAACAAATCCAAGAAGAGCAAGAAGGGGGCTGAGTGCTTTGAGGAGCTCTCCAAGTGTATGCAGGAAAAGTCGTCCCCCTTCAGCGCAGCTGCCCTGGCCGGACACATGGCACCTGTGGGCCACCTCCCGCCCTTCAGCCATTCTGGACACATCTTGCCCACTCCAACTCCCATCCATCCCTCCTCCAGCCTCTCTTTTGGCCACCCCCACCCTTCCAGCATGGTGACCGCGATGGGCTAGGGGCAGCCTTCCACTGAATGGACATACAGATGTAGAGTAGGCGTGGGCAGAGCAAGCCTGGGCATCTCCAGGACAGGCGACAAACCTTTGGCTACCCAACCTCTCCTGAAGACTGATGCCACTCCTGCCTGCTCGGCCAAGTCTAGGGCCTCTGTCCCACTTTTTGGCTCATGACGGGTGCCCACCCCACCCGTCAGCAATTACTGTGAATCCTACCCCCTGGCCGAGAGGCCGCCTCTGCTCCCCGCCACCCCAGTGGTACTGCCATTATGAACAGGTATTTAGAGAACAAAAAGGACAGCTTTATGAAGAGCAAAGAAGGGGCAGGGGACAAATGAAGGAAATAATTTGTAGAAGGAAAAAAAGAGTAGGCCAAAATAATTTATTTTGCTCTTGCTTATAATAAAGGTGTGGATTTGAAGCACCAGGTCATTCCAAGTCCTGACCAGGCACTTTTTTGGGCTAGGTGCAGCTCCACCTGGTCTGCTGGCCAGGTCTCTAGGGCAGATCTGGGGGACAGTGTCAGCCTGTACCCCATGTACCTCTGGTTTCCCCCTCTGGAATAGTTGGAAACTTGGCTGGGCTGGACTGAGGCCAGAAGGACCCGTTGAAGGGAGGGTGAGCTGGTGTGGGCCAGGCTGCCGGCCCTGGAGGGCAGGCCCTGGTGGGAGAGACAATCACAGGCGGTCCCACACGGATTCCCAGGCCAGGGTTGGGTCACAGGAAGGAAACGACATTTTCTTGAAAGGGGAAACGTCTCCCAGATCCCTTGGCTTTGAGGCTGAAGCTGGTGTGGTCCATGTCCCCTCAACGGACTAGAGCCACAGACTTGTCTTTTCTGTAGGGGGGATGGACCCCTGTATATACATCCCTTTTCTGCTAACCCCTCAGCCCCTTCCCCTCCCATTCTGAGATGAAAGGAAAAAAATGTTTTATTTTTAATTTTTTTTTAACTGCATAAGCTTATCTCACTGATGAGTTATTTTCTTTTTAAACTTTTTTGGGGGGGACCCAGTTAATTGTATTCTACCACAGAAGCCCTGTTATGGAGAGAAATAAAATCTGCAAACCCAGGTTGTAGCTTCACAGTTCTTTTTGGAGATTTTCTGAGATCCCAGAACCCTGGCTCTGGGGGCGGGGAAAACATCCTGGCTTGGGGAGAGCTTGGTTCTCTGATGTGACAGGTGGTGAATACAGGAGTTGGAGGTGGGCAGAGCTAGGCTGAAGGGGTGGCTGTTTCCCTGCTTCAGGGCACAGGAGACGACGGCAGAGCTCTGTGTTGTGATTATCTGGATCCTTTCCAAGGTACAGCTGTACGTAATGTGTACCAAGTTTAGGTTCTAAATCCCATGGTGGTCGGGTGCGGTGGGTACAGACTTATCCCAGAAGAGGGTTGTGCTGATGTAGTCAACCAAGTGCAATATGGACAGGGGATCACAGGAGCACCGCAGTAAGAAGTAACTTATTTTGTACTTTATATCCACATGTGGAAAAGAATCAGCAGTATTTTTGTTCTTCTGTTCTACCTGGCCTGTTTTATTTTGGATTAGTGAACTAAGTTATTGTTAATTATGTACAACATTTATATATTGTCTGTAAAAAAATTGTATGCTCTCCTATTCCTTTTAAAGTGAATACTGTTAAGAATAATAAAATACTTTTTGGGAATGCCTCTGGCCTATACTTGGGCTCCCAAGCCCACCCTGCTAACTCTGGATGCTAGAACCCAGGATAGATTGACCAGACTGCTCCTGGTCCCCTAGATTTGAGGGGAAGGGCTTTGTGGATAGGAGGCCAGGATGTGATTTCTTTACTGCAATTCTGGCTTTCCTCCCCCACTTCTGTGTCCACCTGAATGTTCTGATCATGACCACCAGGGATCAAGGCTCTTGGTAGACGCTGGGGAGGACATGGCTTCTCCCACCTTTGATCCACACCCTGATCTTCCTAAGAGCTCAGCAAAGCTCCCACTGGGCATTCTGATAACCCACCAAATATTGCCTCCTCTCTCCCCAGCCACTGTCTCCTAAGTGTTAATCTGCCCAGGTTTCTGAGATCTATGGCCATTACTACTCTCTTTTCTTTTTTCATCGACAAACCTCATCACCACTGATGAGGGCCTGATGATCACAGATGTCTGGTTACTACTAACACTTGATCACCAACATCTAATCAATATTTCATCAATGCCTCTGCTTATTATGGCTCTGATCACAAAATGCAACCACAATGTCTAGGAAGGATGGGAAATCTCCTGTGAGATTTACTGCCTCTGAAAATCCGCTGGAGGGTCAGCTCTGAGGTGGTCCTGCAACAACAACGTCCAGAGGTGACTGTCTTTTACTCATTGATATTTCTGGTCATGAGGATCTCTTATCACCAATGTTCCTGATCAGCAAGCTTATCTCTGTTCACCCGTATTTCTATTTCATGTATCTGATTGCCAATATCTCTGATGACCACTCTCTGTTCACCAAGATCTCTGACCAACAGTGTGCCTGATGACTAACGTCCCCTATCTTAGTTTCCTGGTGCTGTAGTGACACAAATACCACAAGTGTGTGGCTTTAAAGAACAGAATTTTATCTCCTCACAGTCCTGGGGCTTAAAGTTCAAATTGGAGACTTGGCTGTGTCTTTTCCTTCCACGGAGTCAGCACTGAGTGATGTCGGTTTCTTGGCGATCCTTGGCTCGCACGTGATGCTCACATGGCACCTCTCTTCCCTCGTCTGTCTTCTGTATCTGTCTCGGTCTTTCTCTAATTCAGAAATTATTATGTTTAGGAGTTGACTTACTGTGATGACTCCTCATTAACATAACAAAGAAAAAGCCTTATTTCTAGGTGGATGGAGCAGAATGACCATCGGAAGCTCTGTCTTTAGCATACTTCTGCGCTGCTGTGCTACCACCACCCTACCCACATCCTTCATTGTAGACTAGAATTCCAGAGCGGGCAAGAACCAGCCTGAGTGATGCAGGAGGATAGGTGCCTATCAGCCCATCTCTGTGTATAGTGGTGTCACCCATCCCAGGCTTATTAACATCTCCTCCTCCCCCTGCCCCTTCTCTAGCTTTAGAATATTCTGGCCTCCTAATAGGAAAGGAGTCAGGCTGGTAACCTTCCTCTTTCTGCCAGTCTGCCCCATCTCAGTGATGGCCTTGCTCTTCTGTCCCTGGGTTATGATTATCAGATGTAATGTGTAGATGCCTTTGAGCTGTGGTGATGGGGAAGTTTTGGACATACCATGGACCTCCAAGAGAACAAACAAATCTGTCTTGGAGAGGGCAAAATCAAGTTTCTCCTTGGAGGCAAGGATTTTGAAGCCTTGTCTCACATACTTTAAACATATGGCCAGGAGATACCAGTCCTTAGAAGAGGACATCATGCTTAGGAGGGTGGAGGAACAGCACAGGAGAGGAAGACCCCAAATGAGATGGATTGACACAGTAACTGGGGCAGTGGGAGTAGGTGTGTCAGCGTTATTGAGACTGACTCAGGATAGAGCAGGCTTCGAGCTGCTGTACATATGGTCGCTTTGAATTGCAGGCAACTCAATGGCACATAACAACATATGCATATATGGTCATACACACAAGTACAAACGTATGCTTGCTGTTGAGACCCCCAGAACTCCAGGTGATACTCTACATGTGGGGCCCACATCAAGAAATAAGTTAGATTAGAATTCCTGTCCTTGAGAAGCTTATTCTAGACTTTAACATTATACTTGGGATGTGCAGATACCTATCAGTGAACTCTTGTCTTCCATCAGAAGGAAGGAGTTATGCCTGTTACTAGCTTTGTTCTGAGGTTTGCAGACTTCAAATATTACACCCTGACAGCAGGCAAGCAATGCAGAGGCATCAGCCTAGTTCATAAACTTGGAGGCTGAGGCCTCAGACAACAAGCTAAGTTTGAAAAGGATGACATATGTATCTCTTGTGATCCTGTCATATGACTACAATGCTGTCCAAATAGAAGATGGTTCAGGGAGCATGCACTGCAAACACACATTTCTGTGTGTTCTGATGAGGAAGGAGACAGAGCTTGAACAGCAGTGAGAATCTTAGTTTCTGAATTGTCACATTTACTGAGTCTTTCACCTGGCCTCTCCCAAGGCATCCTGCTTGTCTGACCCAGGCCAAAGCACCAGGGTCATAGCCAAGAATTTGCAACCTAAAACTCAGAAACCAGAGTATAGAGCTCAAGACCTAGGAACCAGAGACTTGTACCTCAGACTCAGGAACCCAGAGGCCAAAAGACACCACATAACCTGGAACCCTCTGCCTAGAACCTGGAACCTGGTCCACAGAATGTGCAGCTTATAACACAAAACTTTGAGGCTGGGGTCCAGAACCTGAGCCACTGAATCCCTAGCTCAAGACAAAGGCCAGAACTCGATCCTTCAATGTTTACTCTTTCACGCATTTGTCATGATGTTGTTTATTGGTCCAGTTACAAAGTCTATTGTTTTCTTTATGTTGTGTAATCTGATGGCTTTAATCTGAGTATTTAAAATCCTCTTCACTTACAGTGAGCAAGATTGCACCCTGGTAGTGTACTAGATAAGGAGTAAGCACTGCTAATCCAGAAACAGGCAGTTATAACTGATAAACTGTCCTATGGGATAAAAACGAGAAATACCCTCTGTGATTTGCAGCCTCTGAAAGCCCACTGAAAGGTTGTGAGTTGATTTTGACTTGATGGCACACAACACCACATTCATCTTACTGAAGAAGATCAGAGAATACAACCTTCAGTATGGATTACATCTCATCATCAAAAAAGCCAAAATTATCATCCCTGGACCAATAAAGATCACCATGATAGACGGAGAGAAGATTGAATCATCAAGTGATTTATTGCATCGAGTAAATCTGCTGTCAAGGACCTCTTCACAGTGCTGAAGAGTAGAGATTGTCGGCTGGAGAACTAAGGGGTACCTGGTCTAAGTCATGGTATTTTTCATTTGCTTCTTTTGCATTTGAAAGTTGGACAATGAGTGAAGATTGCAGAAGAAGAATCAAGGTCTTTGAACTGTAGTGTTGATGAAGAGTATTAAGTATATCATGGCCTGCCAAAAGAACAAACTAATCTGTATTGGAGGAGTGCATCCAGAATGCTCCTCAGAGGCAAGGATGGTGAAATGAGATCTCGCGTATTTGTGGACTTGTTGTCAGGAAGGGCCAGTCTTCGGTAAAAGACATCATGCTGGGAAACCCAGAGGGTCAGCCAAAGACCCTAAAGGAGATGAGTTGATGCAGTGACTGCAACAAGGGGCTTGAGGATGACAGAGTTCGTGATGATGGGGCATGTTAGGGCAAGTCACTGTGATTCAAAGGGATCTAATACCAATGTATCTCTAGAGCTTGGAATCCAGAACGTGTAACTTAGAACCAAGAACCTTTTGCAAGAGACTCAGATATTAGAACATAAAGCCAAGGACCTAGAGTCCAAAATCCGGAACTCCAAATTGGAGCCAAGAGCCTAGGGTCGCATATGAAGTATTTAAATCCTAGAACTTGGAGCTCAAGACTAGTGATCAGAGAATGAAATGAATAGGGATTCTGGCCCTGGAAGAGAAGCCATGCATTTTATGGAGGGAGAAGCCAGAAGCAGAGACAGGGCTGGGGAACACTGGAAGGTGTCTGTGTGTGGGGGGGGGGGTCAAAGTGAGCTCTAAGGAGCAGGAAGATGACCCAGCTGTGGAGAGCTCTGAGTTCCAGTCCTAGCATTCCACTGAGAAGTGGGATCCTTGCTTCAATGTCTTCTGTTCTCTCCTCCTTAGAACAATTAATTGCTTTTAACCATGGCCCAGAGCCATTGTGTAAGGGGTAAACAGTTTCGATTTTGTGGCCATAAAGGGCCCAGGGCCCAGGCAGGGCCAGGCTCGCAGGCTAGGTGCCACAAGTGGTCGCCATTAGCAGGCGATGGCTGCTTTATGATTCTGCAGGGCCTGGCGCCAGGGTGGGGTCGGCCTTTGTTTGGTCTGTTTGCACCCAGGTGGGGCTTGGCCAGCTCAGGACTCTGGTTTGCTTGGCCCTCTTCCACCTTTCCTTCTGCCGGAACACTTCCAGGGCTCACTTGTTATTTCTATTTTCTCTGGGAAGAAATGAAATCTCCTTTGTCACTGTAGAAAGGTCATACTACAGTTATCCTTAGAGATCAGCTCTGTCCTCCAAAGTCCCTCCTGGTGACTCACTCCTCAGAATACGGAAGGGAAGCAGTGTTCCCAGAGGCACAAATGGACCTCATCACCAGGTGGGGTGGAAAGTTGGATCTAGGCGCAATGCTGGCACCAGCCCCCACCCAGGACAAAGTAGCCTGGAGGTAGAAGACTGCTCTATCTACAGGAGCCCTTTCTCCAAATTAAGTGGACTTGCCCAGATTTGCTTCTAAAAACTCAAAGCTCACTAAGTACAAGATAATCAACCAAAATTCCACATTTTCTTCCTTTTTTTTTTAAGGAAGTAGGTAAAAAAATAAAAATTATTCTGGTTTTATCTGGCAAACTCAACAGAACAAGTCAAAAGATTAGGGAAAATAAAGCAGTGTGCATGCACCTGTGAGTATGTACCCGTGTATTTAACATTTTCTAATGTTAAATGAGATGAAACTCACCATCTTTCAGACTTATAAATCTGTTGTAAGAATAGACGTTTCAAAAGCACAGACTCAAGTAAATCTAAAGCTACTAGCTTATTTACAATATAGGGAACTCTGGTAGCATAGTCTATAAGGGGTTTTACTGCTAAATGCAAAGACGATTTCTCCTATGGTTCAAACTCACTAGATGTTCCAACGGATGGAGATGGACAATCTCTCTCTGTCTGATTAAACTGCCTCTGAAAACCCACTAGAGGGTCAGCTATGAGTTAGTTTTGGCTCGATAGCACACAACAACAGGAATCAAATGTGAAGAAAGTAAAAATGGTTGAACAAGCATGTTGTTGTTGTTGTTGTTGTTATGTGCCGTCGAGTCGTTTGCGACTCATAGCGACCCTATGTACAACAGCCCTAAACCCTGCTCTATCC
>NW_006399911.1:7000167-7008909 GCF_000299155.1 Elephantulus edwardii | reverse complement strand
AATGCTATTTCATTAAATGCTTCTGTATCTGCCAATTCCTTTCGGTACAATGACTCAGTATATTCCTTCCATCTTCTTTTGATACCTCCTAGATCATTTAGGCTATGTAAAAGTTTCCAAAGTGAGGAAGAAGGAGTATTAGGAAACTTGGGATAATGGTTTTAATATGAGCTGCAAGACAGTAATTCCCATTTTCAGACTTGAATGCCTAGTAATTATGTAAATACCTGTTACAATAAGCTCTAGACACAATATTTATACACTTGAGGGGCTGGATACAGCATAAATGCTCAATTAAGTAGATAATGAGACAAGTATGGGACATCCACTCAAAAGCGCCTATGAAATACCTCCTGAAAGTCATGCTCTGAGAAACAAGGCACAGAATTTAAATGCATAACATGACTATTATCTAAGAGTGACATCTGTTTGTAGATGGGTTGATTGTTTGTTTATTTGTTTCACTTTCTTCCCCCTATTTTTCTGATGTCCTACAGTGTGGTTTTGTAGCTTTAATGATAAAATTTAATACATTTAAAGTAATTGTGTCAGAATGAGAGACCATTTCACAAAATAAGCAACAGCTGCACATTAAAAAAATATGCATAAACAACAAGAGCAACAGACAAGGCAAAGGATACACAATGAAGCCCATCCCAACATTTCAACACGGAGCTATGGTGACCTAGTGGTAAGAAGTGGTGCTGTAATTCCGAAGGCAGGTAGTTTGGATCCACTGCTGCTCCATGGGAGAAGGATGAACAGTATCCTGTGCGATTAACTGCCTCTGAAAATTCACTGGAGGGTCAGCTATGGGTCGGTTCCAACTCAAAGGTACACCACCACAACAACAAATATTTCAACAGGTATGCAACTCAGGAGTGATACATAAACAGAACAAAATAAGGAGGTACCTGCATTGGGAAAGTCTGCTGTCAAGGACCTCTTCAGAGTACTGAAGAACAACAATGCCAGTCTGGAGATTAAGGTGCCCCTGATACAGGCCATGGTCTTTACAGTTACTTGCTATGCATCAGAAAGCTGAAAAATGACTAGGGATGATAAAAAGTTAATTGATGCCTTTGAGTTGTGGTGCTGGAGAAGAATATTGAACATATCGTGGACTGTTAGGAGAACAGACAAGTCCGTCCTAAATAGGGTGAAACCAAGCTGCTCCCTGGAGGCAAGGATTTTGAAGCTCCATCTCACATACTTTGGTCACATCACCAGGAGTGACAATCAGTCCCTGGAGAAGGACATCATGTTTGGAAGGATGGAGAGACTAAGTAGGATAAGAAGACCCAGGATGAGATGGATTGACTCAGTTTCTGGGATAATAGGAATAGGGGTAGGATAGGTGTGTCAGTGTTGATAAAGTTGGCTCAGGATAGAACAGGGTTCAGAGTTGTTGTACATAGGGTTGCTATGAGTTGCAAGTGACTTTGACAACACATAACAACAACAACCACTTTCTACCTCTCATGTATATAGAAAGAAGTATATGTCTCCAGCGAGTTGAAATGTCAACCAAATTTTCCTGTAATACTAAAAATAAATAAAATCAGAAACTTGTACACCAGTGTTCATTGCAGCAATACTCTCAATAGCTCAAAGTGGAAGAAAACGAAGTGCTCATAAATAAATGAATGAATAAACAAATGGTATGGCTATACAATTAAATATTACTAACTCATAAAACAAAATGCAAAGGATAGGGCAGGGTTCATAAGGTCTCTACGAGTTGTAGTTGACTATACCTAAAACAACAGCAGCAGCAGCAGCAGCAGTAGCAGCAATATTTTACAAGACATCAGTCAAATACCTTTGCATAATCAAACAAGCAAACATCTTTCTGGTATCCTCTGCTTTCAGCCAAGATTCATCTGACATCTGAATTCAGCTTACATTTCTGGCAACTCCCTATCAATGTACTGTTCTAGCTAGTTTCAAATAATCTTTAGCAAGATTATACATGTGTGATATGAGTGATATTTTTTTAATAATTTCATCACTTCTTTCAGAAAGGGAACAGATATGGATCTCTCCCAGTCAGCTATCTGGCCAGGTAGCTATCTTCCATATTTGCTGTCAGAGACTGGTAAATACGTATAGTACTCCTAAAACACTTCAGCTGGTATTCCATCAATTCCTGGGCCTTAGTTTTGGCTGATGTCTTCTGTGTAGCTTGGACTGCTTCCTTCATTAATTGATTCTTGGACATATGCTGCTTCCTGAAATGGTTCAGTGTCAATAAATTGTGTGTGTGTGTGTGTGTGTGTGTGTGTGTGTGTGTGTACAGTGACTGTGTACTCCTATCTTCTTTTGATACTTTCTGATCATTAAAGATTTTGCCTTCAGTGTTGCAACCAGAAGCATGATTTTATTCTTTAGTTCTTTCCATTTGAAAAAATACTGAGCATGTTCGTCCCTTTTGGTTTTCTGCGCATGATATGAGATGGATCTTGACTGAAAACAGAGAATATCAGAAAGATGTTTGCTTGTGTTTTAATGATAATGCAAAGGCATTTGATTGTGAAACTTAACAAATTATGGATAACATTGAGAAGAAGGGGAATACATAACACTTCACTGTACTTACGTGAAACCTATGCTTAGACCAAGAAGCAGTTGTCCAAACTGAGGAAGGGAACACTACATAGTTTAAAATCAGGAAAAGTGTATTAGAGTTGTATCCTTTCTCCTTATCTATCCAATGTGTATGCTGGTGTCAGGTTTGGAGGAAGACTCATCATGATGACACAGTCTTGGTTGCTGAAAGTGAAGAAGACTTTATGCACTTACTGCAGAAGCACAAAGACTACAGTTTTTAATATGGGTTACATCTCAACATCAAGAAAACAAATATCCTCACCATTTGATTAATAGGCAACATCACAATAGATGGAGAAAAGAGGAAAGTTGCCAATCATTTCATTTTCCCTTGGATCCACAATCAACACCCATGGTAGCAGCAGTCAAGAAATCAAAAGACATGTTGCATTGGGGAAATTTACTGTAGCGGACCTCTCCTAAATTCTAAAGACCCAGGTTATCAGTTTAACAACTAAGATGTGCCTGATCCAAGCCATTAGATTTCCAATTGCTTCCTAGGCCTCTGAATGTTGGACAATAAATAAGACAAAAGATGAATGGATGCCTTTGAATTGTGGTGTTAGTGAAGAGTATTGGATATACCCTGAACTGCCAAAAAGAACAAAGAAATCTGTCTTGAAGAAAGTGCAACTAGAGTGCTCCTTAGAGACAAGGATTATACAATGTTGCCTCTCTTTGGGCATATTTTCAGAAGGAATCAGTTCTTGGACAGAGACATCATGTTGGGAAAGCTAGAGGTTCAATGAAAGAGAGGAAGACTATAAAGGACAAGATGGATTGACACAGTGACACCACAAGTGGCTTGAGCATGTCATGACTACCGCAATCAGCTTGAGCATGTCAGAGATCGTGAAGATAGCTGGTGCAGAATAGCACAAGGTTCAGATCTGTTGTTCATAGCGTCACTATGAGCTGTAGTTGACTAGATGGCATCTAACAACAACAACAACATTTGCCACATCTTTCTGCCTCCAAGTGGCTGTAGGTTTGAACTGTCAACCTTTCAGTTAGAAGTCAAGTACTGAACCACTGCATTGTCAGGGCATAGTTGTAAAGAGAAACAAAATCCAGATATACACTAGAATATGAATGAAGCTGGAAAATATTATGTTAAGTGAAATAAGTCAGTCATAAAAGAACAAATACGAGGTATTCGCACCAATACAATATAAGCAAATACTTAGACAATAAAGTCATTAGGTTTCCAAGTGGTGGGAGGGAAGAGGAGAGAGGAAGATTTTGCTTAAGGCACTGAGTTTATGTTAATGGTAATAGTGATAATGGTTGCACGACAGGAAGAAAGTAATCAATGTAGAAAAAAAATTCCCTGCCCTCTAGCCCATAGAACTCTCCCCAGATGCATCCCATACAAACAGAATAACTTAAAAAAAAGCAAATTTGAAACTATAAATCAGGACTCTGTTTAAAAAATATTTATATAGAAATAGGTTAAAAAATCCAGGAAGATTCCTATCTGAGCCTATCAATCAACCATTGCCTTTCAGTCGAAACTGACATAGCTGACCCCCTAGGCAGGTTTTCAAAAGCTGTAAATTACACAAGAGATCTCTAAGTTAATAATATTTATTAATTCTGGGAAACATGTATTTGATTGTGTGGATCTAAGCAAATCATGAATACCATTGAGAGGAAGAGGAATTCCAGAGCACTTCATTGTGCTCATTGCTAAACCATGTAGACCAGGAAGCAGTGATTTAGACAGAACCAGAAAATAATGCATGGCTTAAAATCAGGAAAAGGCATGTATGCACCTTTAACCAAGTCTGCTCAATCTGCATGGTGAGCAAACCACCTAACAAGCTTAACTATACAAAGAAGAGTGTGGCACCAGGATGACAGGAAGACTCATCCACAGTCTTCAGTATTGAGATGACACAACCGTATTTGCTGAAGTGAAGAGTAATTGAAACAGTAAAGAAGAGCTAGCCTTCAGTATGTGTGACACCTCAACATCAAGAAAACGAAGATCTTCACAATTGGACCAATAAACAACCCTCTGATAACTGAAGAAAAGATGGAAGTTGTCAAAGATTTCGTTGTACTTGGATCCACAATCAACACTCACAGAAATAGAAGAAACAAAAAGACATATTGCTTTGGGCAAATATGCAGTCAAGGACCTCTCCAAAATGCTAAAGAGCTAGGAAGTCAAGCTGAAGACTAAGGTGTGCCTTACTCAAACCTGTTATTTTCAATTGCTTCATATGCACGTAAAAGCTGCACAATGAATATGAAAGGCTGAGGAAGATTTGATGGCTTTGAGTTGTGTGGGTGTAGAATATTGAATATATCCTGGACTGTGAAAAGAACAAACAAATCTGTCTCAGGAGAAGTGCAACCAGAGTGCTTCGTAGACACAACAATGGGCCTCGCCAGAGCAGAGATTGTGAGGACGGTGCAGGATCAGGCAGGGTTTTGTTCTGTTGTCCTATCCTGCACCATCCTCATCATTCCATTTCAGAATTTAGAAACAGAAGGGACCCTTCTGCCCACACGCTCCCCATACTTGCCCGCTCATAGCTGCCGTGGTTGCTGCCACCACCACCTTCTACCTACCCCAGTCCATCTCCTCTCTCTTCCTCAGCTGTACCAGCCTCCGCTCTGGCCTCCAGCCTCCAACTCATCGACCTCTCCCTCTGACAGTCTTTTCTACAGGTAAAAGCATCAGAGAGGTCTGTCTGTCTTTTGATTATAACACACTTCTAACATCCAAAATGTAGCCAGTGATATAACAAAGCTTGACACCCTTGTATTTGTTTTCTGTGTTGTGTAACAACACAATTTTATACAAAACAGATTGATCATCTCAGTTTCTTTAGGTCAGGACTCATGGTTGAGCTGAGCCCTCTGCTCAGGGACTCACCAGTCTGCTGTGAAAATGCCAGTCCGGGAAGCACTCTAAGAGGCTCAAGTCTGCTTCTAGGCATCCTTAGGCTGTTGGCAAAACCCATGTCCTTGCAGCTGTAGGATTCATGATGTATTGCAATGGAGACTCATGATGGCTTGTAAAGTCAGCAATAAGGAGATTCTAGATTCTGCTAACAAATCACAAGAGTAAGATCTGTAGTTTGTGCCATATTCTATTGGTTGTAACCAAGTCACAGATTTTACTCATACCCAAGGACATACATGAGCGTGAACAATAGGAAGTAGGCTAAAATCCTTTAAAGTCTGTCCTAGTTAAGAAAGAAAACATTGCAATTGAAATTGAGCCCCTTCTGCTCCTACTGCTCCATCTCCCTCCAACTCCAGAAGATAAAAAGGTCTAGATTTTAAATTCTTATTATCACACATGACTTTGACTACATACGTGTGAATCCCCAAGTCACATATCATATCCTATCCTATATGATTTTGTGCTTTACATAAACAATGTCATTCTGACAGATATTTATCTATTACTTTCTTTTTTGTTCACTTAATATTTTTTTAATTTTCATTTACCTTAATATATGAATTTAGGTGCCACTACTTCAAGATTGTTCATTTTTCACAGCTGTATAATATTCCATCACATAACTATCCAACAATTTTTTTTTAACTCATTCTCCTTACAATAAGCATTTTTCTTTGGGAATTGTCTGTAAGCTCACATGTGAGGTTATGACTGTTAATTTTGTGTAAACTTGTCTAAGCTATGATTCTCAGTGATTTGGTCAGATACCAGCTTGGTTACTGTAATAAGATAGTGTATGATGTAGTCTAATGTAAGGTAAGGCAATGGAGCAACCACTTTTCATGATATGGTCTGATTTGACCAATCAATCAGTTGAAGGAGAGTTTCCTTGAGTGCACATTCTTCTGAACTCTGTCCAGAGACTCACTTCTTGTTGTTCATTTTCTGCATGTAATAGACATATTTTTGCTAAAAATTATTATTTGCGTGAAATTTACAAAGCAAACTGGTTTTCCGTTGAATTATTCAATCACAAGCTGTCTTTTTTAAAAAATTTATTTATTTATTTATTTATTTAATGTGTGTACTGTCAAATTGGATCTGACTGGTACAGGAGGCAATTATTCCTCCTTCTTCAGCAGAGCATCTGGTGGATTTGAACCATGCACCTCTGGGATTGCAGTGCAGTTTCCTGCCACTAGGCCACCAGAGCTCGCCACATGCTGTCTTACGATGTTATAATTTTCACTCTTCCCATACCCTTCCTGTTATTCTCATTTCCATTAGTCCTTCCTACCTCCTAAGCTCTGTTCGTTGGCAAATGCTGACTTCATGATCTTACGTGGTTGGTTATTCTAACGTGTGAGTGCTTCCCTGGGATTAATGTTCACTTTATAGGCCTGGCTATCGTTTGACTGAAAGAGCTATGTTGTTTGTTGTTGTTATGTGCCATTGAGTCACTTGCGACTCACAGCGACCCTATGTACAAGAGCCCGAAACGCCGTTCTATCCTGTGCCAACCTCGCTGTCTCAAACACATTCATTCCCACCACTCCACTCACAGAATCGATCCATCTCATTGAGGGTCTTCCACTCCTGCACCGTCCCTCCACTCTGCCAAACATGATGTTCCTCTCCAAGGACCAGTCCCTCCTTGCAACATACCCAAAGTATGTCAGACGAAGCTTCAGAATCCTTGACTCCAAGGAGCATTCTAGCTTCACCCTCTCCAGGGCAAACCTGTTTGTTCTCCTAGAAGTCCACGGTATACTCAACAATCTTCTCCAGCACCACAGTTCAAAGGCATCAGTTCTCCTTCTATCATCCCTATTCACTGTCCAACTCTCCAGTGCCTAGCACGCAATTGCGAAGACTATAGCCCGGATCAGGCACACCTTAGTTTCCAGCCTGACATTGCTGCTCTTCAGTACTCTTGAGCGATCCCTCACAGCTGACTTTCCCAATGCAATTCTTCTCTTGATTTCCTGGCTGCTGTTACCAAGAGTGTTGACTGTGGAGCCAAGCAAACTAAAGCTGTGAACAATCTCAATCTCTTCACCATCCATCCTGATACTGCAAATTGGCCCCGTGGTGAGACTTTGTTTTCCTGACTTTGAGCCTCAATCCATATTGGAGGCTGCAGTCCTTGACCTTTTGCAAGCGCTTATAGGGATGAATTTTATTCCATATTTAAAGGGTGATTAAAAGTCATAGTCTTGAAGGTTCCAACCTCTATTAGGGAAGTCTGACAACTCTTATGTTTTTGAGTTTTGTTGTACATTTATTCCTCCCACTCTATCTGGAATCCTTCTGTCATGATCCTTTTTAGATGTAGCTGGACACCACCTGTGCATTGTCTATGCATTGTGGAGGTTGAGATTATTATGATCCATTGGTCCTTTGAGTGAGTATTTTACATGCATCTTTGCTTTTCTTCTCTATTCCTTATTCTGAACAAGGAGCTCAACAATTAGGTGCTAGCTCTAAGAAGACCTAGGAAGGTGCCCTGGACAGTGTCCCCTCTCCTTCCAGTGCTTGGCACAGCTGCGTCCACCTTTGTGTATGTCTACTCCTTTTCCTATAGTTCAGGACAGGGAGTTCCCAGTTGTTATGGTTCTAATTATGTTCCTCCAAAATATATATATTGTAAATCCCAACCTCTATATGAAGGTGAACTGGTAGTCTAGTGGATAAGGAGATGCACTACTAACTCAGTCAAGAGGTTAAAATCCACTAGCTTCATGGGATAAAGATGGACAATCTCCTCCCATGTGGTTTACAGTTTCTGAAAACCCACTGGAGGGTTCTGACTCATTGGCAAATAACAAAACAACCTCCACCTCTATGCCAGGGATCTCTGGTGGTAGAGTCATTGTGCTGCTGATCTAAATGCCTAGTAAATTCAAAAGCCACAGAGAAAGATGGACAGTCTCCTTCCATGGGATTTATAGCTTTGAGAATTTTCTAGAGGGTCGTCTAAGAGTCAGAACTGACTCAACAGCAATGAGAGAGAAAACCTCTATGCCTGAGGTCATACTCCCACTGGAGAGGGGGCTGCCTTTTGTTAAATTAATGAGGCAAGATAGGTGTAGAGTATGGTTTTGATAGGTGTAGAACCCTGCTTGCTGAAACTGAGGAGGACCTGATGCACTTGCTGCAGAGAGTCAAGGACTTCAGCCTTCAGTATGGATTGAGGCTCAATGTCAAGAAGA
>NW_006399911.1:6998689-6999732 GCF_000299155.1 Elephantulus edwardii | reverse complement strand
GTGGTGCTGGAGAAGAGTATTGAATGTACCATGCACTGCCAAGAAAACAAACAGATTCATCCTGGAGAGGGTTAAACCAGGCTACTCCTTAGAGCCAAGGATTCTGGGGCTTCATCTGACATACTTTGGACATGTTGTAAGGAGGGACAGGTTCTTGGAGAGGGACATCATGCTTGGGAGGGTGGAGGGATGGTGCAGGAGGGGAAGACCCTCTATTAGGTGGATTGATTCATGACTGGAGTAATCTGGATGGGTGTGTCAGAGGCAATGCAATTGGCACAGGATAGAGCAGGGTTTAGGGCTGTTGTACATAGGGTCGCTATGAGTCGCAAGTGACTCGACAGTGTATAACAACAACAGGGTAGATTTAGCAACCTACATAAATGGAAGACTATAAGACTATTGAACTAAAAGACTTAACATTACAAAAATGTCAATACTATCAAAAACAATTTACAAACAGAATGCAATCCCAATCCTGATTCCATAATCATTCTTCAAAGAGATAGAAAAAGTAAGGACCACCTATTTAGAAAGGTAGATGGAGTGGGGAAAAGCACCTGCTTTAACATAGTGCTACTGAAGAACAAGATTGGGGGGTAGGGTTTACACTGCCTGATCTCAAAACCTATTCCAATGAATGAAAATCCAAGTTTTTTATAAACTTACAATAAAATCTCAATTAAAATGAAAACCCCCAACCTATTCCACAGTTACCACAATCAAAACTGTCTAGGACTGCTACACCAAGGGGTACATAAACCAATGGTATAGAATTGAGAACTCAGAAATAAATCCATCCACCTATGTTGATCTTTAACAAAGAGATGAAATCCATTAAGTGGAGAAAAGGTAGCCTCTTTAACAAAATGATGCTGGCAAAGATTATGATTGTTCACAGCTTTAGTTTGCTTGGTTCCACAGCCAACACTCTTGGCACCAGGAGCCAGGAAATCAAAAAACGTATTGCCATGGTGAAGTCTGTTGTTAGGGACTTCTCCAACGTACTGAAGAGCAATGGTGTCTCTCTGGAGACTAAGGTG
>NW_006399911.1:6958757-6998248 GCF_000299155.1 Elephantulus edwardii | reverse complement strand
GGGTTGCTATGAGTCGCAAGTGACTCGATGGCACATAACAACAACAACATTTACAGAAAGGAGATCAGCAATCAGGAGATCAGGACATGTATCCCACTGGGAAAGTCTGTCTGTCATCAGGGACCTCTCTCCAAATCACTGAGGAGCAATGTTGTTAGTTTTAGGACTAAGATGTCCTTGATTCAGACCAAAGTCTCTTCAATCCTTTGCTGTGCTGCTGAAAGTGGACAGTGAATAAGGATGACTGAAGAAATATTGATGCCTTTGTACTATGGCATTAGAAAAGAGTGTTGAATATCTTATAGGCTACCAAAAGAACAAAGTATATATCTTAGAGAAGGTGCACCCAGAGTGTTTCTTGGAGGCAAGGATGGTGAAGCTTCTTTTAACATACTTTGGTCATGTTACTAGAAAAGAGTATTTCTTGAAGAAGTACATCATACTTAGAAAGATGGTTGTTGTTATTATTGTTTATTGCCATTGAGTTGAGCACGACTCATAGCAAACCTATGAACAAAAGGCCTGAAGCCTTTCTATACATATCGTTGTTTCTCCAAGTTCATAGAATTTTCAGAGGCATGTGATTTAGGAAGTGATGTCACTCCTGCTTCCAAACCTTTCTTAAACTTGGAGCTCCACCAAACATTATGTGCTATGGGCAGCCATTATGGCATTTGGCCCCCAATGGCACAAGGTTCATCATCACAGCAAACCCAGATTACTTCAGTGCAGCAAATTGACAGAGAAAGATGGAGGGATGGTGAAAAAAAAGGAAAACTTTTAACCAGGTGTATTGACGCAGTAATTTCAGTAATGGGCTGGAGTGTGTTAGAGATTATGGGGTTGACACAAGACAGAACAGGATTCAAATCTGTTGTTCATAGGATTGCTACTTGACTTGACAGCACCGAGTAGCAGAGAGTTGGACAATGACCAAGGAGGATAGGAGGAGAATTGATGCCTTTGAGCTGTGGTGCTGGAGAAGAGTATTGAGAGTACCATGGACTGCTAAGAAAACAAACAGATTCATCCTGGAGAGGGATAAACCGGATGGCTCCTTGGAGGCAAAGATTCTGAGTATGTCTAACATACTTTGGACATGTTTTGAGGAGAGACTGGCCCTTGGAGAGGGACATCATGCTTGGGAGGGTGGAGAGACAGCGCAGGAGGGGAAGGCCCTCTATGAGGTGGATTGATTCAGTGACTGGGATAATTGGGATGGGAGTGTCAGAGACATTGCGATTGGCACAGGACAGAGCAGAGTTTAGGGCTGTTGTACATAGGGTCGCTATGAGTCGCAAGTGACTCGATGGCACATAACAATAGCAACAATTTGCAGAAAATCTAAGTAAGATCCATGTCCAACAACACATTTAAAAATCACCTTAAAATGTATCAAGAATTTAGACATGAAACCTGAAACAATAAAGATCATAAAATAAAAAACTGGGGCAAATGTAGGAACCCTCATCTATGACTTCTTTTGCCATAGAAGATGGGGGGAAACTACAGCCTTCAGTGTAAATTACATCTCAACATCAAGAAAACAAACACCCCAGGACTGCACCAATCGGCAACATCCTGTTTGGTGGAGAAAAGACTGCTATTGTCAACAATTCCATTTCACTTGGATTCACAATCCACACCTTTGGTACTGCAATCAAGAAATCAAAAGATGCCTTGCATTTGGGAAATGTACTGTCAAGGACCACATCAAAGCGCTAAAGAGCAGTGATATCAGTTTAAAGGCTAAGGTGCACATGATCTAAGCCTTGATCTTTTCAATAACTTGCTATGCATCTGAAAGTTGGACAATGAATAAGGATGACAGAAGAATAATTGATGCCTTTGAGCTGTGACACTGGAGAATAGTATTGAATATCCTATGGGCTGCCAAAGAACAGAAATGGCTTAGAGAAAGTGCCACCAGCATGCTCTTAGAGGCAAGAACGGTGAAACTTCATCTCAAATACTTTGGGCATGTTGTTAGGAAGGGCCATTCCTTGGAAAAAGGCATCATACTAGAAAAGGTGAAGAATCAGTGAAAGAGAGGAAGATCCTCGACAAGGTGGATGGACTCAATGGCTGTAACGATGAGCTCAAATATAGCAGAGATGATGAGGAGACACACACAGGATGGTGTAGGGTTCTGATCTGTTGTTCTTAGGGCTGCTAAAAGTCGTAATTAACTGCACCTAACAACAACTCATGCCATACCTTGTGAACTACTAAATATAACAGAAAGTGCTTAATCAGCAAAGGATAAAACAAAACATTATACCCTCTTAAATACGGACTGAAGGTCAACATCAAGACAAAGATTCTCACCACTGGACCAATTTGCAGCACCATGATGGATGGAGAAGAGATTGAAGTTATTAATAGTTACAGCATACTCAGCTCCACAATTAACACTTTTGGCACTAGCAGTCAGGAAATTAAAAGATGAATTTCATTATGCAAATCTGTGTCAGAGACCTCTCCAGGGTACTGAGAAGCAACAATATCAGTCTAGAGACTAAAGTGTGCCCAATCCAGGCCTTGGTTGTCACAATTACTTGTTATGCATCAGAAAGCTGGATAATGACTAAGGATGATAGACGAAGAACTGATGCCTTTGAGTTGTGGTCCTGGAGAAGAGACTGAACATATCATGGACCACCAAGAAAACAAATAGGTCTGTTGGAGAGGGTGAAACCAAGTTTCTCCTCAGAAACTAGGATTTTGAAGCTCTGACTCACAAACATACTTTGGGCATTTGGTTAGGAAGGACTGATTCTTAGGGAAGGACATTATGCTCAGAAGGGTGGTGAGACAGTGCAAGAGAGGAAGACCACAGACGAGTTGGATTGATACAGAAACTAGGGCAATGAGGGTAGGTAATCAGAGTCAGTGAGACTGGTTTAAGACAGGGCAGGGTTCAGAGCTATTATACATATGAGTTGTAGACAACTTGACGGCACATAACATTAATAGCAAGTCTCTTAAAAATTAAATCTTTATGGCATCAAAAGTCTTTGCCAAAAGAGTGCAAAGCGCATCTACAGACTAGGAAAAATATTTGACTGTGACATAGTTGACAAAAGGATAATCTCTAAAATTTCTAGAGAAAGTAATTCAACACCTACCTCAATTAGAAAAAGACAAACCATCAAATTATAAAACGAACAGAGAATATGGGGGGAAACTCAGACAAAAAAAAAATCAGTTCATTCAAGGGGACATTCTGATGTCCACTGAACACACATAAAAATTTTCAAGATCAATAGTCTCTGAAAAGTTAAAAACCCATTGCCATCAAGTAGGAACCTAGTTACAACTGACCCTCCTTTGAGTTTCTGAGATTATAAATCACGAGGGAGCAGATTCCCAAGCAGAGAAATGTGGCCTTTGGGTTAGCAGCACAGTGAACCATGCCACCAGCTCGTCTCACTAACTAGTCACTGCCAAGGAGTTGAAACTGACTCATAATTTACCCTGTGGTAGGTTTTCAGAAGTTGTAAATCACACAGGAGGAGACTTCCCACTTTTCTTCTGGACAGTGTTGATAGAGTCAAACCAGCAAAGAAGCATCAACTTAGGTTAACAGTACAATGCCCCATAGATACACCACCAGAACACTCCTCATCAGCTATTGTTGGTGCTGTTTTGTTGCTATCAAATGGAACTGAGTCACAGCTGACCCTCTATTGGGTTTTCAGAGGCTATAAATTCCCCAGTAGAAGATTTCTCATCTTTCTCCAAAGGAGCAGTTGATGGGTCCTAACTGAATGTCTTTACCATTAAGCTACCACAATTCCCTAATTAACTATCACTGTTGTTATTAGGTGCTGTTGAGTTGACTACGACTCATAGTGACCCATGAACAACAGTTCTGAAGCCTCTGCCATCCTGTGCTATCCTGACCATCTCTAGCATACTCAAGCCCATTGTTACAGTTTGTATCAATCCACCTCACTGACCCCTCCCTTTGATGACCCTCTAACCTCTTCCGTGCATGATATCTTTTGCTAAGGACTGGCTGTTCCTAACAACACGTCCAAAATATGTGAGATGAAATTTTACTATTCTTCCTTCCCCCCCCCCTTTTTTTCTGTGTGTACCATCAAATCATATCTGACTGGCATAGGAAGAGGATGGATTCAAACCATGTGCTTTTTGGATTGCAGCACAGCTTCTTGCCACTTGACCACCAGAGGTTTCTTAGTATCCTTGCTTCTAAGGAGCACTCTGGTTGTTTTACCTTCTCCAACTCATATTGGTTTGTTCTTTATGCTTCTCCCATACCAAACTAAAAAGAATCAATTCTTCTTCTGTCCTTATTCATTGTCCAACTTGAAGATCCATAGTAAATTATTGAAAAGACCATGGTTTGGATCAGACATACCTTAGTCTTTGTTCTTCATACCCTGGAGAGGTCCCTGACAGCAGATTTTCCCAAAGCAATACATCTCTTCATTTTTTGATTACTGATATCAAGGCTTCTGATTGTGGAGCCAAGTAATACGAAGTCATTGAAAATTCTCATCTCTTCTCCATCTATCATGATGATGACTCCTTGGTAAGTATTCTTGTTTTCTTGATGTTGAGAAGAAATTAATGTTAAGTTGCAATACTGAACGATGCCATGGGAAAAATCCTTAATGTTCCAAGAAGTATCAAAAGAAGTTGGAAGGAATTCACTGATCACTGTATCGAAAAAGAATTGGTGGACATAGAATAATTTTAAGAAATAGTGTATGATCAAGAACCAATAGATGGAGGAAGAAGTTCAACTGGCATTGAAAGCATTAACAAAGAATAAAGCCCCAGGAATTGATGAAATATTAATTGACTTCAACAAACAGATGCAGCTACCAGGCTTTGCCAGGAAACTTGGAGGATAGATGCCTGGCTAAATGACTGAAAGAGATTCATATTTACTCCCATCCCCTCAGAGGATGATCAACAGAATGTGGAATTTATCAAACAATATTATTAATATCACATGCAAATAAGATTATATATGTAATATACATGTAATATATGTGAGATATATATATAAAAGGCTATAGCTGATATAAACAAAAAACTACCAGAAATCTGGGATGATTTTAAAAGAGGCCGTGACATAAGGGATATCATTGCTGAGGTCAGAGGAAACTTAGATGAAAGCAGAAAATACACAAAGGATGCCGATATGTGTTTTATTGACAATGCAAAAGTATTTGACTTTGTGTATCACAACAAATTATGGCTAACATTGAGAAGAACGGGAATCCAGAATACTCGCTTATACTCCTAGGAAACCTATGCCTAGAACAAGAAGCTGTTGTCCAAACAGAGAAAAGGAACACTGAATAGTTTAAAATCAAGAAAGATGTACATCAGGGCTGTATCATTTCTCCACATCTATTCAATCTGTATGTTGAGCAAATAATTCGAGAAGCTGGACTCTGTGAAGAGGAATGTAGGATCAGGATTGAAGGAAGACTCCTTAACATTAATTATTAGGGAGATGCAAATCAAAACAATAATAAAAGAAAAAGATAAGAACCATAAAAGTTAAATAAGGACATTACATACTGATTAAAGGCACAATAAATCAGGAAGATATAACATTGGTCAACACTTATGCACCAAATGATAGACCTGAAAAATACATAAAACAACAGTAAATAGAATTGAAGAAAGAAATAGACACCACCACAATGAAAGAAATAGACACCACCACAATAGTGGTAGGAGATTTCAGCACACCACTATCACCAAAGGATAGGTCAAGTCAAAAGAAATTTAACAAAGATGGAGAAAATCTAAACTATACAATCAGTCAACTCAACCTTGTGGATGTAGTCAGGGTACTACATCCAACTAAAGCTCAATTCACTTTCTTCTCAAGTGGACATGGTGCATTCTCAGGATAAGTCATATGTTAGCATACAAATCAAGCCTCAAAAAATGAAAAACATTGACGTAATAAAAAATATCTTCTCAGACCACAATGCCATAAAATTAGAAATTAATCATAGAAGGGTATAGCTTAAAAAACCACTCATGTGGCATCTATACCTACACCTCTCCTCCTGCAGCTAATGCTGAGCAACATCAGGATCTCTTAAGCATGGGGACCCGTTTCCCTGCTGATGGAGATGCATTAGCACTTCAGAGGTTTGAGTCATGAGCTAATAAAACACTTGGATTTATAAAAAAAAAAACCACCAAAAAACCACTCATGTGTAAATGAAATAACTCTGCTAGAACATAACTGTGTTATAAAAGAAAGAATGAAATAACAAAGTTCCTTGAAACAAATGAATATACAAAATAACAGCTGGGATACAGCTAAGGCAGTCCTCCAGGCACAGTTCATAGCAACAGGCACACACATAATAATGGAAGAAAGAAGAAAAATCGATGATCAAACTCAACACCTTCATCAAATAGAAAAAGAACAATCTAATCCTACAGCTTCTAGTAAGAAGGAAATTAAAAGGACAAGAACTGAAATCATTGAGATAAAAACCTGAAAGACAATTGAAACATCAATAAGACCAGGAGCTGGTTTTACAAAAGGGCCAATAAAATTGACAAACCACTGGAAAACTTAACAAAATAAGAGAGAGAGAGAGAGAGACAGAGAGAGACAGAGACAGAGAGAGAGGACACAGATAAATAGATTAATAAATTATAGAGGTGGCATCACAACAGAACTAGAGGGAATTAAATTTATAATATTGGAATACTATGAAAAACTGTACTCTGATATATTAAAAAATCTAGAGAAAATAGACAAATTCCTTGAAACTCGTACCCTACCTAGGCTGACATGAACGGATGTAGAGCACTTGAATAGATCTATCACAAAAAAAAAAAAGAAAAAGAAAACTGAGCAGCTCATAAAAAGACTTGAAAAGTCCTGGACCAAATGGCTTCACAACTGAATTCTACCACATATTCAGAGAAGAAATATCACCAATTCTACTTAAATTATTTTAAAAAATAGAAAAAGAAGGAACACTCCCAGAGTCATTTTATGAAGCAAGTATATCCCTAATACCAAAACTAGGCAAAGATATTACCAAGAAAGAAAACTATAGGTCAATATCTCTCATGAATACAGAGGTAAAAATCCTTAACCAATAAAATCCTAGCCAATAGAATCCAAAAGCACATAAAAAAAAATAAAAATCCATCATGACCATAACAGGTATGCAAGATTGGTTCAACACAAGAAAAATAATCAACATAATTCACCACATTGCTGTTGTTGTTAAGTGCCATCAAGTCACCTTTGACTCATAATAACTCTATGTACAACAGCTCTGAACCCTGCTGTATCCTGAGTCAACCTTATTGTCTCTGACACATCTACCCACATTATCCCAGTTGCTGATTCAATCCATCTCATCCTGTCCCTCCACCCTTCCAAGCATAATGTCCCTCTCCAGGACTGGTCCCTCCTTGCAACACCAGAGTATATCAGATGGATCTACAGAATCCTTGCTTCCAAGGAGCAGCCTGGTTTTACCCTCTCCAGGTTGAACCTGTTTGTTCTCCTAGCAGTCCATGGTATGTATATTCAATACTCTTCTCCAGCACCACAGCTCAAAGGCATCAATTCTCCTTTTATCATTCCTAGTCATTGTCTAGCTCTCTGATGCATAACAAGAAATTGCGAAGACTATGGCCTGGATCAGGTGCACCTTAGTCTCCAGATCAACATTGTTGCTCTTCAGTACTCTGGAGAAGTCCTTGACAACAGACTTTCCCAGTGCAGTTCGTCTTTTGATTTCCTGGCTGCTGGTACCAATAGTGTTGATTGTGGAGCCAAGCAAACTAAAGCTGTTAACAATCTCAGTCTTTTCACTGTTTATCATGAGGCTGCCAATCAGATCAGTGGTGAGAATCTTTGTTTTCTTAATTTTGAGCTTCAATCCATATTGAAAGCTTTAGTCCTCGACCTTCATTTAACAAAGCAAATAACAACCATATGATTTAGTTTTTTTAATTAATTTTAATGAAAAATTTACAGAGACTTTGGATTTCCATTCATTCATTGTTGCACTTTTCTCCCCGACCACCCCTCCCCCCCACTCTTCTCTGTGAAAAGTAAAAGAAAAATTCTTTCTCTGTTTTACAATCCCTCCCCCCAGCTCCACTGCACTAGGCAGGTTTCGCTCTGGACTCCTGTCATGACAAAAATACTAAATCACATATCCCTTTTAAACAGTTTTCTCCCTCATCTGTTTCAATGCAGTATGCATTATTGAACCCATCTTTCTCAGTCTCCCCCCAACCCTGATATCAGTTCTGCTTTTACAACAGTGGCACCATGCAGTATTTGTCCTTTTGAGACTGAGATACTTCACTCAGCATAATGTCCTCCAGAGTCACTAATTTTGAATAATATTGCATGAGTTCCTTGTTTTTCAATGCAGTAATATTCCATTGTGTGAATATACCAGAGCTTCTCTATCCATATTTTGTTGATGGGCACTTAGGTTGTTTCCAACTCCTTGCTATTGTGAACAAAGCTGTGATAAACATGGGTGTGCATATATCTGCTTGGATGTCAGTTATGGTCTCTTTGGGGTATATTCCCAGTAGTGGAATTGCTGGGTCAAATGTTATCTCTATTTGCAACTTTTTGAGATAGCACCATACCGCCTTCTACAGTGGTTGCACCAGAATGATTTTTTTTCAAGTGAACTAAGGGTAGGTTAGGGAGGAAAATGTGTAACAATGAGTGAATGAAAATCCAACTTTTCTGTAAAATAACAATTTAAAAGGGAAAAAAATTACAATTGTTACAAAGCAAAATATCTGTGAACTATTATTTGAAAAACCATTATGATTTACAAATTTTCAGCCAAGTAATTAATTACATTTTTAAATCTAAGGAAAGTTTATGCATAGATAGAATAATATTTTTGATGATTATTAGAGGTAGCAAAGGAAGGAGAGGAGTAAACATTAATAAATAAATAAGTTTGGTGAAGAGAAAGATACAAGAAAGGGTTGATTAGACAGTATAATCAATTAATTACATTAATCAGTTAATGTTATAAAACAAAATGTGTATGAATGATTGAATTAAAACCCAATATGTTTTATAAACCTTCACCCTCCCCCTCTAAAAAAAAACCCTAATTACCTAAAAAGCCACTCAGACAAGCTGACTCAGAGACTCTCAGGTATGCACAGAATTGCAGGGGAGTTGGCTCGGGTTGGGTCATAGGGACGTCGAGAGGGGATGGGGAAATGGGGTGAGCTGTGGAGGCAGAGGACAGAGGAATTGGCCCTGTCCAGGAGTGTTAGGCAGCCAGTTTGATATTATCCTCTATTGTGGGAATATGGCATCCCACTCATTATACTGGTCTTTTGGGAATGTGTGTACAAGCATTCCTGTGGGCATGGTGGGGGACCTGTCATGTGTTTGTAGGTTATGTGCAGATATGGGTTCACTGTCTGACCACTCTGTCCAAAAGAGAAGTCTCCATCAGTCTATAGCTCCTCATTCTGCTTTGTGACATTTAACACTTCTCTTTGGGACAGGCTGGGGTCTGGTAAACAAAGAACACCTGTGGTCAGAGCAAGTTTAAACTAGGACTTGCCCCTGTAAGTAATGCCTGGTGTCCAAAATGTAAAACCCATTCAGAAACCTCTGCACTTAAAAGCTGCAGTGCATAGATGGTTTCCTCTTTATTACTAATACAGGGATTGATCAGCTTTGGCTTCCTGCTAGGCTGGAATTGAGTAGGGTTAGTGGCAGGAACTGGGAATTCTGCTACCATTGAGAAAGGAGAAGTGGAGAGCACAGCTTATCCATTTAGGCCAGAAATTCCAGGGAGAGATAGACCAGGACCAAGACGCTTAGCAGCAGCAACAGCAGCAGCAACAGCATCAGGAGCAGCAGCAGCAGGGGTGATGGAGAACCAGAAACCTACATGAGTTAGAGCTGAATTTGCCTGAGAAAGCCCTACTGAAGGGCTGGGGGAAGACACTATAATTGGCAGGACTGAAAATGCTGTGTAACTCTGGCCTAAAGTTCCAAAGCTGAAGTTCAAAGGGTCTGAGAAATTGCCCTAACTGAAGGACCATATCCTATTTTCAAATCTGAATGATAACTCTTTACTGCTCTAAAAAACTCTGTAATTGTGAATATGGTCTATGAGTGCTGTGTGGCCACTGTAACCGATTAGTGGGCCCAGCAGTAGAGCAGCGAGACTCTGAGAAGGAAGGCTGGCATTAAAATTTCTAGAGGAAGGTATGACTGTGTGCATGTGTAGAGCATATCTGACCTCATAGGAATCATTATTGCATTGTTGACATTGTAGATGAGGACTGTTCTCCTTATGAAGTTAGTAGAATCCATACACTGCCCTCATGATAGCTGCACGGCTTGTACAGTTGTTATCAGAATTGAAGTCCATTGAAATGGCTCCAGTTTCATGGAGGCATGGCAATTTGTAAGAATAAGAAACTAGGGGAATGAGAAATAACAGCTAAAATGGATACTTTTGTTGCCATAATAGAGGAGAGAAAAATTCCTTCTTGAAAGTTCTGAGACAAAAGGCAGAAGTCCAAGGCCAGATGCCTATTAATGGAAGACAGTTAAAGGTGGAGAAGTGAAGATTAAACTGTTGTTGGTCTTGTTAGGTGCCATTGAGTAGAGTGGTCCTGTGAACAACAGATCTGAATCTTGTTCTAGCTTGTGCCCTCAACATCTCTGACATACTTGAGCCCACCGAAGCAGTCACTGTTGCCAATTCATCTCACTAAGGGTTTTTCTCTCCTTCACTCCATCTTTTCCAGCATGACCTCTTTTTCTAAGGTCTAGCGCTTCCTAACAACATGCCCAAGGTATGTGAGACAAAGCTTTGCCATCCTTGTCTCTGAGGAATATTCTGGCTGTCCTTTCAAGACTTACACTTTTCTTTCATTCCTCTTGTAGTTCATGAGATGTCGAGTAATTTCCTTCAACACCACAACTCAAAGACATCAATCCTTTTTCTGTTCTTAGGTATTGTCTAGCTCTCAGATGCACAGTAAATGATTGAAAAGATCATGGCCTGAATCAGATGCACCTTTAAACTGATGTAATTGCTTTGTGTATTGTAGAGAAGTACTTGACAATAGACTTTCCCAGCCTCGTCTTTTGTTTTCTTTTCTCTCTTTTTTTTTTCCCTTCTTTTCCTGACTGATGCTACCACAGATGTTGATTAAGGATCTAGGTAATGAATGACTGCTTTGTAATCTATGCACAAGTTCCAAATGAGCACAATATAGTTTTCTGGAATTACCATTATTTACAACTTTATCCACAATTTACTATAATCCACATAATCAAATGCTTTTGCATAGTTAATGGCCTAGTGGTAAGATGCTGCACTGCAATCCTGAAGGCACATACTTTGAATCCATCAGCTAGCTATTCCCTAGGAGAAAAATGGTTCATTTCTTTCCATACCATTAACTGCCTCTGAAAATCTGCTGAAGGGTCAGCAATATTTTGGTTCCAACTCAAAAGCAAACAACCACATATATATTTCTAGTGTTCTCTGCTTTCAGGCAAGGTTCATTTAGCATCAGCAATGACATCACTCATCCTCATTCCATAAGCTCTTCTGTATCTAACTTGAATTTCTGGCATTTATTTGTTGATAGACTGCTTAACTTCTTTTGAATTATCTTCAAGATTTTATGTGTGTGTAGTGTTAATAACTTTACCACAAAACTCAAACTCATTGCCATTGAGTCAGAATGGACTCATGGCTGACCCTCCATTGTGTTGTTAGGTTGTCGATCACATGGGAGGAGATAGGCCATCCCTGAGGAGCCACTGGTGGATTTGAACCACCAGAGAAGCATGACAACTCCCTACACACTACACCACCAGAGTCCCTGCTATTAACGATGTTATTATTGCTCTTAGTTGCCATCAAGCCAACTGCTGTAAAGTTAATCCTATGAAAAACAAATCAAGGCGTTGCCCTACTGTCCTCACGTTCTCCATCAGGCTCAAGCCTGTTGCCGCAATCATTGTGTCAATCCATCTTGTTAAGGGTCTTCTTTTCTTTGGCTGAGCCTCTACTTTTCCAAGCCTAATGTCTGTTTCCAAGAACAGGGACCTGACTATATTGTCCAAAGTAGGTCTCATCATCTTTGCTTCTCAGGAGCACCCGATCATATTTCTAAGACGGATTTATTTGCTCTTTTGGAAATCCACGACATATCCAATATTTTCCCCAGCCTCACAATTCAAAGACACCTGTTCTTCAGTATTACTTATTCAATGCTTATCTTTCACATGCTTAGGAAGTAATTGAAAATACCACAGCTTTGATAAAGCACACCCTAGTCTTACTAATATGCTGGCTCCTTAGCACTTTAAAGAGGTCCTTGACATCAGATTTCTCCGATGTGTCATGACTTTTAATTTCTTGACTGTGGATGTACCATAGTGTTGATTTGCGAATCTAAGTAAAATGAAATTGTCAACAACTTCGATCTCTTCTACATCTATTATGATATTACTTATTGGCCCGGTGGTGAGGATTTTTGTTTTCTTGATGTTGAGATGCAATCCATATTGAAGGCTATAATATTTGATCTTCTGCAGTAAGTCCTTTTCACTTTTGCCAAGCAAGATTGTATCACTTACATATGCTAGTTTTTGATGAGTCATCCTCCTATCTTGATGCTACATTCTTCGTGTGTGTGTGTGTGTGTGTGTGTGTGTGTGTGTGTACCGTCAAATCAGATCTGACTTGTACAGGAGGAGATTGTCCCTCCTTCTCTGGCAGAGCATCTGGTAGATTCTAACTGTGCTCCTCTGGGATTGCAGTGCAACTTCTTGCCACTAGGCCACCAGAGCTCCCTAATGCCACATTCTTCTTCATAGAGTCCAGCTTCTCAAATTATTTACTCAGCACACAGATTGAATAGGTGGGGAGAAAGTGTACAACTCTGACACATGTTTCCTGATTTTAAACAACAAAACCCTCCTGGAAAAAAAAAACCAAAAAACCTTCCTGGAGATATAAGAGCATTGTAGGTTCCCAGGATGACAGTCCTTTCCAAGGGAGCTCCAGGCAGAGAGAGGTCAGGGGCTTGGGCACTTGGATGCTGGCTAGTGCACTTACAACTCTGAGCCCAGTAACTGATTGCATTCAGTCCCTACTTAAGGACAGATTTGACCCTCTATAAAACACATGGGCCACCTAAGAAGCATATTACCTGAGTTGGGATCGAGATCGAAGAGTATGGGGAACAGTGGAGATCCACCCTGTCTGTCTGAGAGAAATGGGCAAAAAACCTTCCAGACATGCATTGAGAACTGGACTAAGACTATTCTGTCTGGAGAAGAGAGACTGCTTCCCACCACTTATGACTTCCTTCCTGGATCTACACAGTAGTCCATCCCTTGACCAATTCCTCATCAGTCCACCACTCTGTATCTCCACTTACCGCCCTATCACTCTCCCAAGGACCCCATGCCCTCTGTTTACACATTAGTAAACATGATAGTCAGCCTGTCCTTCCATTCATCTGATGCTGTGTGCCATTGGTCTATTGTGACTAACGGCAACCCAATAGGTTAGAAAAGAACTTCCCCATAGGGTTGTCATGGCTATAATCTTTGTAGAAGAAGATGGTGCTGTCTCTCCCGTGGTGTCACTGCATGGGTTTGAATCATCAGCCTTTCCATTAACAACCAAGTGCTTAACCATTGTGCAACTAGAGCTTCTTTTCATCTGTCCTGTTACCCACTATCAAGAGTCATTATCATGTTCTCAAACCGATATACAGTATCCTTAATCTATTCTAAGCTATTCCTATAATGACATGATGAGATTGATACTGTTAATGGTCCCATTTTACAGATGAGATCAAGAAATTGAGGCACAGAGAGGATGTAGGACTTACATAAGCACACACAGCTGTTAAGTGGCAGAACTGAGATTTGAACTTAAATCATCCAACTCAACAGACCAGGCTTTAGTCACTATGTGATCTGCTTCTCGGGCTGTCTGTGTGACTGTCCACTCATCTTTGTGGTTGTCCATCATGCAGTTCCTTCACTTATCTGTCACTCTATCCATCCAACAGCCCATCCATCCATTGCTGTCACCCATCAATCCTGGAGGTAATGCAATTAGAGAACTAGGGTCTCTGAGGGGAAGCAAGGCCCCACACTGCCCATCTGGCTGAACCTGGGTGGACTGCAGGGGTAGGTAGGGGTGGGCTGCCCTCAGGCCGGGCAGTGCTGTGTTGGGTTAGAGGGAATTAGACCAGTAACTGTTAGGATCATCTAATTAGGAACGCTAGTGATAAGCAGATAGGATCAGGGGTGATTAGAATCCTTTTAAAAAGCCACTCCATTAATTACAGAGACAGAGGGGCCTCTGACTGATCAGAATACCAATTGACTGTTTAATCAGCCTCCATCAGCTTGCTCTGAGGTGGCCTTCTTGGGACTGTTGTGTGACCTTGGGTGTGCTCTGCTCTCTCTGGACCTCCCAGGGCACTGGGTCGGACTCACCTGAGATCATGGATCACCCAAGGTCCTCTTTCTCATCCCAGGCCATGGATCAGGGTGTTGGCTTGAGGGTGAGCCTGAGATCTGGGACATCAGAATATCCCCACAGTAGCATCAGGAGGGGAGGGAGACTTGCTTGGCTGACTCCTCAGAGAGGAGGAAGTCTGGAGAAGAAGGGGTTTTACTTCTCCACTGCAAATGACGACCAAGAGGAAAAGTCACCTCCCGGCTGGAGCAGAACATGGACAGCTTAAAGCTAATGCTCATAACTACTCGTCTCTGGTCCTTCACATGGGCCTGCAGAGGCCAGGGAGTTCCTGTTGCTCTCTCTAAATATATTAGGCTTTAGGACCTCAAAGGGCACCAGACTGAACCTTTTGCAGACAACAAATCATCTTTGTAGGCCATCATCAAAGAAATCATCTTTGTATGCCATCGTCAAATACTTGTCCAGTTCTGAGTTGCATACTTTACAGGAAGCTGATTCCATTTTCTGACATGGCTTTTTGTTTTTAGGGTGCTTTTGACAGACTGGAACCTGCCTCCATGAGACATGTCCATCCTTATGAGTCCTACTCTTATCGGGTCCGCAGAACTGTCTGCTCCTTGCATCCCAGAACACATCTGAAGAGACTTTGGGCCTTAAGAGTTCTCAGCCCTTTTATCTGTGCAAATTAGAAATAGCTCTACTCTGTGCAACCAAAGCTTTAGAAAGAAATTTGGTACTGAGGCTGAACATAAGACTACTAAAAGAAGAAAAAAAAATTCTTAGCCCTGTCTCCATCTCAGCTGCTGCCTACAAACCCATCTATCCCAGGTTAGAAGCCTCAGTCTGAGCACAGGGTTTAGGGTTGAAGGGAACTTGTTAAGAGGCTCTGGAACCAGTAATAGAAGAAAGTTCCTCCCAGGAAGCCAGGAGTCTCCATACAAATTGAGAAAAGGTGTACCTAGGTCAAGGAACAGCATCCATAAGATTTTTTGACACTTGCCAGCCATCATGGTTTTAACTGTCACCCTAGTTACATTGTCATGGTCCTCCAGGCTTCACCTTTAGTAGTGTTACTGTTAACACCCTCACCAGGATTATATCACCCCAAATACTAACACTATAAGCACCTCTCATCCCAACATCTACCATCATTAACACAACTACTTCCACCATTATCCCCACCATAACTATCAGCATCATTACCATTTCCATGACTTCTTCTCAACCAGTGTCATCATTACCTTCATCAATATTATCCATCCATCCTCTCCTCCATCACTGCTTTCATCATTCTACCTCTCCCATCACCTCTCTCCTCATCAAAATCTTCATCTCAACTAGTATCACCACCATGACCACCGTTACCACCATCATCATTGTCACGACAACTTACATCTTCACCATCACCATCCATTGATCAATCATTACCACCACTACCACCGTTACAAGTGAGCTCTGGTGGCCTAGGCCCTAAGGAGTTGTGCTGCTAACTCAGAAAGTAGTGTCTCTAGAGCAGTTGGAATTCAACAGTGGATCTGAGGGAGAAAGATGAACAATCTCCCCTGGTGCAATTTACGGACTCGGAAAACTCGCTGGAGGATCAGTTATGCATCAGTTCCAACTCCACGGCCATGAGACTGAGTTTTGAGAGTTTGAGTAACATCACCACCACCACCAGGACATAATCGATGCAAATATGGTGAGAACTGTGATGTCAGAGCTCCACATTGCCATGACTACTTGTATCATTACCATCGCTCTCCTTGCCTCCATCAGTGTCACTACTACTATCATCTCCACCTTCATGCAATCACCTCTGCCATTCTCACCACCATACTGCATCAACACTTTCATTAATATTATTTTCACCGTCTCGCTTTCAACCAATATCGTCACCTTCATCACCAATACCATCATCATCTCCTTCATTACCATCACTATAGCGACTTCATCAAAATCAACATTGCCTCTCTCTTCATCATACTTATCACCCCCAGCTCTACCACCATCATCTTCAGAATTATCTCTGACATCGCCACTGCTTTTACCATCCACATTGTCATCATGATGGCCTCCAACAGTGCCAAAACGTTCCTCTGAACTGCTGTCACTGTTACCACATGGGACAAGTATGAAGACATTTAATAGAAGTTCACATGCCTATTGGATCATCTAGGGGGTTGAGGCTCAGAGAAGCAATACCTATGACCTTGAGAAATGAACGGCTCTGAGAGCTTTCCTGGAAGTTACTGGGGATCTTATGAAATCCTGGGGAGCACCTACTGAATGGCTCATCCTGTAGAAGCTTCTCAGAGTTTGTTGCTGCAAACCCCATAGTGTAAACTGCCTGCAGCTGTCTCTCTTTCTCTTCTACCTTTTAAATGTCATGCATTAGGCAGATGCTAACCTAAAACTATATGGGTAAGAGAATATTAGACTTTTCTATATTGTAGAGAAGATTGAGAAGAGAGTAATGATCAGGTTCAGTAAAAAAAGGGGTTGAGAAAAGCCAGAACACCACTCCAGCATCAACAGCAGCACTATCACTATAGCAAAGCATCACTTCCACTGATAGAGAATTTCTACCACCTTGAGTATCACTACCTCTACTATCACCGCGTGACCACTACCATCTCCAATACCCTCCACTAGTGTCACAATTTCTGCTACACATGCCATCATCACCACCAGTATCACCCTTAACATCATTTTCATTGTCATCTCCATCATAATCACTATCTTCAGCACCACCATCAGGAGCATCACTGTTACTGCCAGTGTCAACTCTATTACCCCCTATGTAGAGTAGTGTTGTTTGTTTTGGAGAGGGTGAAACCAAGTTTCTCCTTGGAGGTTAGGATTTTGAAGCTCCATCTCACATACTTTGGGCACGTGGCCAGGAGGGACCAGTCCTTGGAGAAGGACATCATGCTTGGAATGGTAGAGGGACAGTGCAAGAGAGGAAGACCCTGGATGAGGTGGATTGATATGGTAACTGGAGGGACTTGGTGTGTCAGAATCAGTGAAACTGACTTAGGACAGGGCAGAGTTCAGAGCTGCTGTATATAGGGTCACTATGGGTTTGCAGGTGACTTGATGGCACATAACAACAACAGCAGTGTTTGTAATGTTCACCACATTTCCCCTGTAAGAATATGGTGCCTCCACAGTTTGTTTGAAGGTTATTCCTAAAGTGATACCTTTTCCCACTCCATCGGCACTGACTTTGGCTGTGTAACAAGAGCAACAGGCATGTACATTGTATCCCAACAAAAGCTGTAAGAGACATTGAGATTTTCCACCAGCTCTCTCACTTGCATTCTTTGGCATGAGCATGATAGATCTAAGACTGGAGCTGCCCTGTTAGCCTGGGATTTAGGCTGAGAAGGTATGTGAAGCAAAACCCCAGAAGCTGACCTACAGGTTTTGATAAGTAGGTGGTGGTGGTGGTTGTTAAATGCCGTCAAGTCGTAGGTGACTCATAGCGACACTAGGAACGAAATTAGGAAATGTTTTTTGTAAGCACTGGAGATATGGGAGTTGTTTGGGTGGCCTGATGGTAAGGAGCTGTACTGTTAACTCGAAGTCAAATGCTTCAAGTTCACAAGCTGCTTTGCAGGAGGAAGACGGGCAATCTCCTCCCATGTGATTTACAACCTTGAAAAACCACTGGTGGATCAGCTATAAGTCTATTCTGACTCAATGATAAACAACTACTATATCAAAGTTGAATAATATAGAATTTCTACCATCGCCACTACCTTCATCTCACCCACATCACCTACTTACTGCCATCATGAACAACAGCCATGCCAATGACTTCATTGGCATACTTTCCCCATCACGTCCTTAATATTAACTCCCCCATAGCCAATGTCACTATTATTATCGCTTCCATAATTGCCATGATCATCACCATACATTATTTGCTATCTCTACCACAAGCATTATTACTGCCACCACCTCTGTTGTCAACTCCATCCATCATCATAGGGAGCTCTGGTGCCCTACTGGTAAGAAGCTATGCTTCAATCAACCCCTAAGGTATGCAGCAGGTTCAAATCTACCAGCTGCTCTGTGGGAGAAAAACTGACAATCTTCTGGGCAATTTGTTGTCTCTGAAAACCCACTGGACGTTCAGCTATGGGTTGGTTCCATCTCCACAATACTCAGCAAGAACCACAAGCATTTTTACTGCCATCACCTCACCATCAGTGTACCACGTTCACCGTCAGCCTACCACGTTCATTAGTAGCTCTCCTGCCATTACCATAATCACTGTTCAACACTTCCATCACCCAAATACTGCCACCACAATCAACACTACTATTTTAAGGTGGCCTTGTCCATAACTACTATGCCACTACATGCCTTGACACACCGCCATCTCCATAATCAACAATACCACTCTCATTGAGACTTTTGTAGGATGGGCTTCTTTCTCCACTCATATGGGCAAGCCTGTCAAGGTGAATGGCTTCTGACCATAGTACCAGAAATATAGTAGTGGAGACACTGTAAGGGTACCCAGAGTAGTTACTTATTCTGCTGTCCCTGTGCTCTGCCCATTTATGACCTCTCTGTGTGTGTTAGCATCTGTGAGTGAACAGGTGTGGGATGCAGAGGGTAAGTGTGTAAGGAGCATGGATATGTGAGGTATTTAAGGTACACAGAAATAACATTTATGGCTCTAGGTTTGGTTCACAAAGTTTCTCCAAATTCTGCTTTCATCTCTCCTGACATTTCAAATTAGGACATACTGACACCTTTTAGGTGTTTGAAACCTACTGCCAATGAGTATGGAAAATGAAGAGAGGAGAAGGAATGAGGGAGAGAAGTCAAGACTAGAAAAGAGAAGAAGATAAGAGGAGGAAGAGGGAGGTAAGAAGATTGGAAGAAAAATTCTATTTTAACCTAATCCAAATTGTTTTCCCTTTGTGTGGTTTAAAAGTAGCTTAGAATGCTTTCAATCTTAACTGGAGAGGGGAGAGGCACAAGTAGAATTAACTATTAATAAGTATTGTTATTTGATGTTTCTAATATGATCATGGAACTCTCTGGTAGTCTAGTGGCGAGGGGTTACCCTGTCAACCCAAAGGCAAATGGTTTGAATCCACAAGTTTCTCTGGCAGTGAAAGATGAGTCATTTCCTCCTGTGCAATTTATATTTTCTGAAAATTGCTTAAGGGTCAGTTATGAGTCGGTTCCGACTCAATGGTACGCAGCAAAAACAACAGGAGCATTGGATTACCTCGCTCACAGTTTCCTGCTGCTGCTGTAACAAGTGATCACAAACTGGATGAAATTCATTCTGGTGGCCAGAAGCGCAACATCAGGATGTCAGTAAGGCCGCATCCGGAGATTCTGAGAATCTTCTCTTGTCTCTTCCAGCTTTTGATGGTTGTCATTTTGCCTTGTGGGTACATCACTCAAAACTCTGTTCACATCTTCACATGCTCTTTTTCTTTTCTTTATTATTTCTTTCTTCTGGATGTTTCTAATAAAGGTACTTATCACAGACCTTATGACCCACTGAGATAATCCAAGTGAGTTCTGGTGATGTAGTCCATAGAGATTTGTACAAATTGGTAACCCAAAGGCTATGCCTCATGGGCAGTACAACTCCACCAGCAGCTTCAAGAAAGGAAGATGGTCAATCTCTTCCTGTGCTATTTACAGTCTTGGGAGTCCACTGGAGGATCAACTATGAGTAGATTCTGACTCAATGACAATGAGAAAGACAGGAAAAAATCCAGAATGATTTTATCTTGAGATCTTTAACTTAATTGTATCTACAAAGACTCTTTTCAAATAAGGTCACAGCGTAGGGCCGTGATGGTTAGAATGTGAGCATTCACCACAACAAGGTAAAGGTAAACAGCCCAATTGAAAAATGGACGCAGGATATGAACACTTCACCAAAGAAGACATTCTGACGGCAAACAAACACATGGAGAAATGTTCAAAATCCCTAGCTCTAAGAGAGATGCAAATCAAAAAAACTATGAGATATCATCTCATCCAAGTAACAATAGCAAAATTCAACAGAGAAGCAAAAAACAAATGTTGGTGAGGTTGTGAAGAAACTGCAACCCTTATTCACTGGTGGTGGGAGTGTAAAATGGTGCAACCACTATGGAAGGCAGTATGACACTTTCTTAAGAAGTTGCAAATAGAAATACCATTTGACCCAGCAATTCCACTACTGGGAATATACCCTAAAAAAGACCAGAACTGACACCAGACAGATATATGCACACACCCATGTTTACTATTCACAATAGAAAAGAGTTGGAAACACCTGTGGTATATTCCCACAATGTAATACTATGCAGCACTGAAAAACAAAGAACTCATGAAATAATATACAAAATGGGTGACCCTGGAGGACATTATGCTGAGTGAAATATCTCAGTCACAAAAGGAAAAATATTGCATAGTGCCACTGGTGTAAGGAGGATTTGACATCAGGGTTAGGGAGAAACTAAGAAAAGAGGAATGATGAACACTGCATTGAAACATATGAGGGAAAGAACTGCTTAAAAGGGATATGTTGTTGTTGTTGTTGTTGATTGCCTTTGAGTTGAGCTCGACTCATATAGCAAACCTATGAACCAAAGGCCTGAAGTCCCTCTACGGCTATTGACATTTATCAAAGTTCATAGAATTTCTGGAGGCGTGATGTTTAGGAAATGGATGCCACTTCTGCTTCCAAACCTGTCATGTTGTTGTTGTTATGTGCTGAAGAGTCGCTTGTGACTCATAGCGACCCTATGTACAACAGCCCTAAACCCTGCTCTATCCTGTGCCAATCGCATTGCCTCTGACACACCCATCCCAATTATCCCAATCACTGAGTCAATTCACCTAATACAGGGCCCTCCCCTCCTGCGCTGTCCTTCTATCCTCCCAAGCATGATGTCCCTCTCCAAGGACCAGTCCCTCCTTACAACATGTCCAAAGTATGTCAGACGAAGCCTCAGAATCCTTGCCTCCCAAGAGCCGCCTGGTTTAACCCTTTCCAGGACGAATCTGTTTGTTTTCTTAGCAGTCCATGGTACTCTCAATACTCTTCTCCAGCACCACAGCTCAAAGGCATCAATTCTCCTTCTATCCTCTTAGTCATTGTCCAACTCTGATGCATAACAAGTGATCGCAAAGACCATGGCCTGTATCAGAAGCACCTTATTCTCCAGAGAGACACCATTGCTCTTCAGTACTTTGGAGAGGTCTCTAACAGCAGACTTTCCCATGGCAATACGTCTTTTAATTTCCTGGCTACTGGTGCCAAGAGTGTTGACTGTGGAGCCAAGCAAACTAAAGCTGCGAACAATCTCAATCTTTTCACCATCCATCCTGATGCTGCCCATTGGTCTAGTGGTGAGACTCTGTCTTCTTGACATTGAGCCTCAATCCATATTGAAGGCTGCAGTCCTTGACCCTCTGCAGCAAACGCCTCAGTTTCAGCAAGCAGGGTTGTGTCATCTGCATAACACAGATTGTTGATAAATTGTCCACCAATATTGACCCCACATTTCTCCCCATAGAGCCCAGCCTCCTGGATAATCTGTTCTGCATACAGGTTGAAAAGGTATGGAGATAGGACACATCCCTGGCATACGCCCTTCCCAATTTTGAACCATGCTGTGTTTCCTTGCTCTGTTCTGACGACTGCCTTTAGGTTTCACATCAGCACGATCAAGTGTTCTGGGATTCCCATTCTTCTCAGAGTCAGCCACAGTTTGTTCTGATCCACACAGTCAAACACCTTTGCATAGTCAATGAAACACAGATATACCTTCCTCTTGTATTCCCTGCTTTCAGCTAAGATTAATCTAACATTAGCTACAATATCCCTAGTACCACGACCCTTTCTAAACCCAGCCTGGACTTCTGGCAGTTCTCTGCTGATGTTCTGTTCCAGTCGTTTTTGGATAATCTTCAGTAGACTCTTGCCTGCATGTGAAATCAACGATATTGTTTCCACACTCTGTTGGTTCACTCTTCTTTGGGATGGGAACAAATATAGAGCTATATGTGCCATGGAGTTTAATGAATTTGTTTTTGTTGTTGCTGAGAATAACACAGTTGGAAATGTCCCAATCCAATAATTTCTCTGTGTACAAATCAAAGACATTGATTATACTCTCTAATTTGTACAACCATTCTCATCTTCCTTTTTTGTTTCTTCTCCAAGGTTGTGACATAAACACACTGCCTCCTAAATTTTCTATGTAATATTTTGAGTTATTATTATTAATTTGATCCTAAATAAAAAGAGCTTATGGAGCTCTGGGGGCCTAGTGGCAAGAAGTTGCATTGCAATCCCAGAGGTATGCGGTTTGAATCCACCAGATGCTTTGCTGGAGAAGGAGGGACAATCTCCTCCTGTACCAGTCAGATCCGATTTGACGATACACACATACAAAATAATAAAATTTTTAAAAAAGAGAAAGAACTTAAGAGATCACAGTGTTTGGGGCAGACCTTTAAGAAGACTTTTGGGGATATTTTTGGATTAAATTTTAGAGATTATTTTAAAACAATAGTTTCATGGGTTCATCTATTTTCCATGGCTCTAGAAAGTCTTAATTCCATAAGAATTTTAAATTATGCTTCTGAATTTCCCCCCTTTTGATCAAGACTCTTCTATAGACTCTTTGATCAAAATGTTTAGTAATGATAGCCAGGCACTATCCAGTCCTCTGGGCTCCTAGCAGAAGAAGGACTTCCTTATGGAAGCCAATAAGCCATATATTCTATCTCCATCTTTTATTCCTTCCTCCTCTTTCTTCCTCCTCCTCCTTGCTCTGTGTGTAGAGCTGGTCTTTGAGGACATATCAAGGTAATAGGCTACAAAGAGTCAACTTCTGTCCCAATACCACGACTTGCCTGGTCTCCCTTCTGGAACAGCTCCCCCACCCCCAGCCTGCCCCCAATCCATACCAACAATCCAGATATCAGGCTAATGGACATGACTCAGGGAGCCCTTTCTCTCTTCCATGACCACTGTCACTGACCTTAGTTGTCCACCAAGAATCTTGTAGCTCACCCTGCCTCTGCTCCTGGATTCCTGGAGCTCAGCCAAGCTCTACGTTCCAAGGCCAAGGCCGCCAGAGTCCCTTAGTTTCACTCTCAGGTGAGACCAATGCACCAGGTGTTGCCCCATACAGAGCTGAGGGTGGGGACTGACACACCCAGGAGGTGATGTCACAAAGGCCCCTACCTCAGCTGTGAAGGGGCACAGGCACTGTGGGGCCCTCCCCTCCCCTCCCCCTGCCCCTCACAGAGGAGGCCTCTTCCTGTCCTGAGAGCTGGTACTAAGAAAAGGTAAACTTGCTGGCAGAGCCACGCCTGGAACCAGCAGATTCTGGCAAGAGCCCTGGCTGAGGGGACCCACCCGCCTGCTGCCTCTGCCACGTCCACTCTGACCACACGGGCCCCCCGCGCCCACATCACCGACCAGTTCCATTCCAACGACACCTTCCCGGCCACGGCATGGCCAACTTCTACGAAGTGCTGGGGGTGCAGTCCAACGCCACCCAGGAGGACATCAAGAAGGCCTACCATAAGCTGGCCTTGCGCTGGCACCCGGACAAGAACCCTGACAACAAGGAGGAGGCAGAGAAGAAGTTCAAGCAGGTGTCCGAGGCCTACGAGGTGCTCTCCGACTCCAGCAAGCGCTCGGTGTACGACTGCGCGGGCTGTGACAGCTGGCGCGCTGGGGGCGGCGGGGCCAGCACGCCCTACAACAGCCCATTCGACTCGGGCTACACCTTCCGCAACCCCGAGGACATCTTCCGCGAGTTCTTCTGTGGCCTGGACCCCTTCTCCTTCGACTTCAGAGACAATCCGTTCAACAGTGAGCACGAGAGCCGCCTGCGGGGGGCCTTCTCGGTGGGCTTCGGGGAGTTCCCCGCCTTCATGGAGGCCTTCTCGTCCCTGGACTGCCCGCTGGGCTCGGGAAGGTGCGCCAACCGCACCACTTTCTCGTCCACCTCCTTTGGGGGGACTGGTTCAGGCAGCTCGGGGTTCAAGTCCGTGATGTCATCCACCGAGATGGTCAATGGACACAAGATCACCACCAAGCGCGTGGTGGAGAACGGGCAGGAGCGCGTGGAGGTGGAGGAGGACGGGCAGCTCAAGTCGGTGACCATCAATGGCCAGGAGCAGCTCAAACGGGTGGACAGCAAGTGAGCTCCGGGCGGCTAGCTGCAGCACACCTCCCAGCCACGGGCCACGAGCGTGGGCTGATGGTCAATAAATGTGCCTACTGAGCTCACGGGAACACTCGCCCCGCTTTATGGGTGCCAGGCGTCTTGGGGTGCTGCTGAGGTGCTGGCTGGGGGCAGGTGCAAGGAGGCAGGGGTGCGTAGGCACCGCAGGAGGAGGGTCTGCAGGCCTGCTAGGGTCTCCTTCAGATTCAAAACGTGCCTCCAAGCCACTTTCTTCTAGACATGGATCTTCGCAGACCTCCTTGCTTCAACTCTCCTCACTCCCAAACTACTCCCACCAAGTCCTTACACCGTAATCTTGGCAAAATCCAAGAGGCTTTGCATCACTTGCTTTGCTTTACACATTGGGTGGCTGCCTCTGCTCTAAGCAGAAGGATCTCATGAGCCTCTCAGGCCGGTGGCCTCACCCTGCTCGCTTCTCTGGCCTCCCCTCCCTTCACCGTCTACTCTTTGAGTCTCAGCCAGCCAGACCTCCCCTTCCTCTGCTGCGCTGAGTGCTTGGCAGCCTCAGGGTCTTTGCACATGTCACAGTGTTACAGCAGAGCCTAATGCCCAGGGGGGTTGGTGAAGAGTGGGCATTTTGGCTGTGTGTGAGCATGTTCGGGTGTCCAGCAGTCCATAACTGAGGCAGTCTGTGTGGGCGGGGAACAAAGCTGGAGCAGGAGATGGGGGACAAAACTGGGCTTGCTCGGGTCCCAGATACACAGGCTGGGGCCCAAGCTTCCCTCTTGTCTCTGCCTTGATGATGGCCGTGGACTGGGGGTGGCCCAGATAATGAGCATCGTCAATTGAGCTGGTGATGAGCACCTTTGAGTAGTTTCTGGGCTGTGACAGGAACATGAGAGGGGAGCAGGACTAGGGCTTGGACCAGGTGTCCCACAGCTGGGACCCTAGTGTGTGATTTCTCAAATGATCCCATGGGGCCCTGCAAATGGTGGGGACAGCTGCGGTGCAGGATCACAGAAATACGTATGCTGTGTACCTGTTTGCTTCTGTCTACAGGTATATGGAACAGTTAAAGGAGAATTCTTGTGTTAAAGGGACATCAGTTTTGCTCATTTCTTCTTGTCAGCATCTATTGCAAGGCACAGATGTATAGGTACTCAATAAACACTTGTTGAATGGAGGTATTTGTGTAAATACGCTAGATTGTCTATGAACCTGGAAGAGATCTCGACAGATTGACCACAGGGCTAGGTCCTCAGCATTGTCTTCTCCATCTGGGTTCCAAAGCTTTGAAGGAGGCCAAAGAAGGCTCAGTTTCATGTTCTTAGACTCACAGAGAGGAGCACTTGCTCAATCAGAAACAAAAAGATACCCTTGAGCCTGGAGTGAATGAAATAAGCATGCTTTAAAGAGAAGAGACTCAGGCTTAAATCAGCTGAGGGAAATGTGTCTGGGTTAGCTGTGGGTGAAGGGAAAAAGCTGGAGAATTTCTCCAAAAACTCATTGTAGTGGAGTCAGAACAGACTCACAGGTGACCCTTTAATAAATTTTCAGGAGGCTGTAAATCTCACAGGAGGACATTGTTCATATAGTGAGTTTGAGTTGCCAGAGATGGGTGGCCTTTGAGTTAGCAGCACAACTTCCTTCAGACTATACATACTTCCTGGTGTATAAGCCACCCTCCCTCTAGGGCTTGTTTGTTGTTGTTATGTGTCATCAAGTTGTCTGCAACTCATAGCGAACCTATGTATAACAGCCCTAAACCCTGCTCTGTCCTGTGCCAAACTCACTGTCTCCAACACACTCACCATGATTACCCCAGTCACTGAATCAATCCACCTCATAGAGGGTCTTCGCCTCCTGTGCTGTCCCTTCACCCTCCCAAGCATGATGTCTCTCTCCAAGGACCTGTCCCTCCTTACAACATGTCCAAAGTATGTCAGACGAAGCTTTAGAATACTTGCCTCCAAGGAGCAGCCTGTTTTAACCCTCTCTAGGTTGAACCTGTTCATTTTTTTAGCAGTCCATGATATATTCAATACTCTTCTCCAACACCAAAGCTCAAAGGCATCAAGTCTTCTTTTATTACCCCTCGTCATTGTCCACCTCTTGGTCACCCTCTGGGGCTTAGTGTGTTGTTAAGAAGAAAGTGCCTGGAAGGCTCAGATGCCCTTAGAGAAAAGGGATTTCCTCTGTTCAGACCCTGCGACTCCACTTTTGTGGCCCAGTGCAGACTCACCTGGGAGAGAGGCAAAAAGTAGGACAGGTAAGTTCAAAGGAAGCAAATAGGATGAGAAGAGAATTTGCCTTATCCGCTTCCTGAGGTGAAGGGTAACCTTGCCACTCTCTACTTGTTGCCCCCAAGTCTTTCCTGGCCAGGAGAGCAGGGCCTGAAGCTTAGGAGTCAAACCTGGAACCCACTGGGGGGGCAGATTCTAGCTTTGGGAAGTCAGAATTCTCACAGGGCCAGCAAGGCAGCCTCCCCAAGGGAAGGGAACACTCCTCCTGGGAAGGGTACCAGAGCTCAACCAGAAAAGAGGAAGCTGCTTGTGATTTGCTTAGTTCCAGTCTTTGAAAAATTATATTTTAAGTATGTTTTTATTTGAAAAGAATCTCTGACTTATTACTATGTCAGGTACTTTTAATGCAGTGCAATTCAGGAGGTATTTATGGAAGCTTCCAGCAATGGAAACAAGAGATTCTTAACTTTGTGGAACCAACATCCCTACAGGAGGCAGATAAACAGGACATTGTGATTGTTGTTATGTGCCATCAGGTCACCTGCGACCCATAGTGAACCTATGTATAGCCCCTCTGAATTCTGCCCTGTGCTGAGCCAGTCTCACTAATTCTGACACACCAACCCCCATTTCCCAGTAGATGTATCAATCTATCTCATCTGGGGTCTTCCTTTCCTGCACTGTCTGTCCACCTTTCCAAGCATGATGTCCTTCTCCAAAGACCAGCTTCTCCTGGCCATGTGCCCAAAGTATGTGAGACGGAGCTTCAAAATCCTAGCCTCCAAGGAGAGACTTGGTTTCACCCTCTCCAAGACAGACTTAATTGTTTTCTTGACGGTCCATAGTATGCTCAAGACTCTTCTCCAGCACCACAATTCAAAGATCACATTGTGATTAGTTATCCCCAAAACAAGGAGTAAATAAAGGCAGGCACACTGAGAGGGCCAAGCCAGGGATGGCTTCTGTTTTAAGTTGAGGGGTCCAGAGGCCCATCTTGAGGAGCTGACACTTCTCAGATATCCGAATGGAATGAGAACGCAAACCACATAACCGTTGGAGGGGTAAATCATCCTGGGAAGAGGGAATATTAAATGTAAACAGTCTATCATGTGGCCGTTGAGTCAGAATAGACTCCTAGATGACCCTCTTGCGGGTTTTCAGAGGCAGTGATGCACACAAGAGAACACTGCCTATCAACCTCCCATGGAGCATCTACTAGATTCGAATTGTAAACTTGCCCCATTTATGGCACAAGAAGGCTACTCTAGTGGATACACAGTCCCGTGATTGTCACTGCTCCCTCAGGCAGAGATTATTGGTCTTATGTCACACAAGTGGAAACTGAGGCACAGAGAATGATGGGCCCAGTGTTGCAGAGATGACAAGTAGCTGAGCCAGTATCTCATCCAGGTCTTGATACCAAAGGAATTGCCTTCAAAAGAATGATAACTGTCTGTAGCAACCAGCCCACGGTGGGTAAGTATGGGTGAGGAGGGTGCTTGTGAATGAATGGGCCTGCTGAGGGAATTGATCTGACAGTTCCTTGATCCTTGGGGTAAAGCGGGAACCAGAAAGGAGGTTATTCCAAATTTTAGGATTGAAGGCTGAATAACAGTGTCTCTGCTTCCTAGACTGGGGGGTGGGAACAAGTTAGAGAGGAAGCTGGCCCATGACCAGAGAGGGTCTAATGAGCCCCATGCAAGCTGAGACCTGGGGGTATGTAGCTTGTCTCTGTACCCTTGGAACCCAGTAGGTGCCTGGAATATGATAAGAAATGAATGAATGTGAGCATACACCATTCCAGGGAACAGCAAGTAACAGGGGCATGCTCTGAGGACAACCTCTGGAACTCAGGATGGGAGGCTGGGAAGGCCAAAAGAGTAACCTGGAAGTGGAAAGGTGGGCCTGGTTGGTTTTCTCCAACCTGAGCCTGTTATAGGCCTCTCCAGGAAGCCACAGATCTTACCACAAGGTCTCTAGGGTGGCAAGTCCCTCGGGTGCTGTGCTTGCCCTGGCCAAGAGGAGAGCAAGCAGCCTAGCCCAGTGTGGGCCCTGCCTCAGGGAGCCCTGGGACGGGCCAGCAGCTGGAAGTCCTTAACCACATTATCCACAGGCCAGAGAAGCCCTGTGAGACACAGAAGGTGGGTCCCTAGCTCCCAGTTCTACACTGGGTCTAACTTCATCAAAGCCCCCACCACAGCATTAACCACCTGACCTCTGCCTCCGCCAACCTGCTAATTTCACCAATTATTGGGCAACCTCGGCTTCCTGGAGTGAGCCTGCTTAGCACCGACAGCTGCCAGGCAAATCCAATTACACCTGACTAGCCCAGCACTCTCCCAGGCCTGGGTCCAGAGGCTGGGGCTGAGTCCGAGCGTGGATGAGATGCTTACAGGGCACTGGCTCCCTGAATCCCAAAGGGCCAGGGGCCAGGGGCCCCGCCTCTCTCTGAAGCCTCCACCCGAAGTTGCCACCTTCTCCCTCCCAACACCAGACCCAGCTCCCCTGACCACCAACATCTGTAGCTCAGACCTCAGCATGGGGCTGTCTAACTTGCTGAATCCTGGCATTAGCCCTGCACCTCATTTTACAGGTGGGCACACTGAGGCCAGACAGATGGAGTGCCCACTCAGAGATCAACACCCCAACACCAAGTCCAGGTCCCTGAACTTCAAGATCACACCTGTCTGTCAGCCAACACTGCTTACCTGCCCTTTGTGGATGCTCCAGGCCGCCCAAGTGCCCCTGTATTTGTGTGGGCTTGTCCCCATCCTGGGCTACCTGTCCTTCCCTTTTGAATTTGTCCTTAGAGGTTCTACTCCCTGTCACCTCCTTGCCAGAGATACACTGGGTGTATGGCCCAAGAAAGGGCTCCTCCTCCAGAATTCTCACCCGCCTGCTGCCTAGCCAGAGAGATCCTGTGAAAGTCTGAACTCTGGGAGACACTCGGGGTACAAACTGATACACTGATGGTGGCCATGAGGCCTTGAAAGTTCCATCGTCCCTCACCTCATGTCGTCCCTGCTCCAGCTGCACTGGCCTCTTCTCTGCAGCAAACACACGTGCATGTTCCTACATCGGGGCCTTTGCTCCAGTGGTACCTCTGCTGGAACCCTTTTCCCACACAGCCGCATAGCCCACTCCGTCATGTCCTCTAGGCCTGGACTACTCTGACCCCTGAACCCTACTCAGCCAACCCTTAAGTCCTCTGGTTTTGGCTCAGATGTCTCACACCCTTAGGGAAGTCATAGACCTGGCTATGGGAATTAAGTGTTCCCTGTCCCCTTCAACCTCATCACCAGGGTCACCACATAGAGGGGCCTGTCTAAAGGGACCTGGTCCTATGAGTGGGGAGCAGGCTCCCCATGGTGGGGTGGGGTTTGAACACAATGACTCTCAAGTTGTCTTTTAGTAAACACTAGAATCAATGACACTGGGGCCATTTCACAATTCAGCACTCGGCCTTCCAGGACAGTTGATCAAGTTGGTTGATCTAGGGCCTCCCTGTTGAGTAGCCTGCACTTATGCTGACGCTGGTCAACTGCCCTTCACTCCCAGCACCTGACCAGGTAGCCTCACTGCAAGCCAGTTTCCCATCCTGGTGCAGGTTCCTGTGTAAATGGCTTTTCTACATCTAGGAGCACCACTCGCTGGGCACCTTGCCTACCTACCTAGTTGCTGCAAATTTTCACAGACCCCAAGAAAAGTGTGACTATCCCCATTTTACAGATGGGGAAACTGAGGCTCAGAGAACTAGAGAACTGGCTAAAGTCTCACCCCCACTTAGGAAAGTGGCTCTCATCCCTTTTCACTCTCACCAGCCAGGCCAGGGATAGGGTGGGTGGGAGGCAGTGGCCTCCCTTTATCCCTCCCCTCCACCCTCCGGGCCAGTCGATGTTATCACAGCTGATTTAATTTCAAAGACAGATTGAGCTGTGTAGGGAGGGAGAGAGCAGCTAATCGCAGCCGCCATCTGCCCTGTTGTCATGGGGATGGGCTCCCAGTAATATTGCTGGGTGGGCCCAGATAAGGGCACAGGAGCGGGCTCTAGGGGGCTGCAGGAGTATGGCAAAGATGGATGGAGAGCAGAGAGAGATGGACTGGAGGCAGAGAGATTCAGAGACCGTGAGGCAGGATACAGAAACAGTCCTGTGGAGACTTAGAATGAATCCGAGCTGCTGGGGGGTTGGGGGGAAGGAGGAATGCCTGAGGGGGGAATGCCACAGTGGAGAGGGGCAAGCACCATTGCCCTGAGCGGGGCCTAGAGATGAGGGTAGAATGTTTCTTTGGATCAAAGAACTTGGATCTCCCCAAAAGCCCTTCTGAGCCAGGAGATCCCACTGGGCTCTGCTGACAGCACCCGTGGATGGGGCTGACTTAGGGCCTCCTCCCCTGTCTACTTTCTTGCTGGGACGTGCAGACTTCTCCAGTGGGTCTTGAGCTCCCACCTCTCCTTGGTCTGCTCACAGGGCAGTCATCAAAACTTGTCAAAATCCGAAGTGATTTCATCTTGTCGATGGAGTGTTGGGTAGACAGGCTGGCACACTTGAATGCCTGCTGAAACTTTGTTTACCACATGCCATTACCTCCTCAAAGAAGCCCTGCCCAGGAGTCACTGCTTCCACTTTGCAGAAACAGAGCTGTTAGCCCCTGCCTTGGACAAGAGCCTGGAAATAGAGCACCCACTTTAACGCAGCTGGGAGCTATTTACTGAGTACTTCCTATGTGTTAGGAGACAATGCTAGGCAAGACAAGGTGGATGTTTAGTTGACTACCTCATGTTCAGAGCAACATTTAACTGAATCCCTAAGGCTCTTGGGACCTTTCTAACTCACCCCTGAAGCCTAACACTCTCCACCTCTTTGTCTCCACTCCTTTGCAGATGCCATCCCTTCCCCGGGAACCTTCTCAGCCATCAGTGGGGAATCACTGGCTGGGTGATAGGACAACTCAAAGGTATCTTTACTTTACATGTTCTTCATAACTCGCTCCGTGGGCCTGCTTAGTGCCCTTCATACCCACCCACCCCATCTTGTCTGGTGGTGTCCAGTGCTCTCCTCACAACATGATAAACATTTGTTGTTATATAACTATAGCTGACCTTCAAGGACTCTTTTAGAGGCAATAAATGATACAGTGGTAGATGGCTCATCCTCTGTGAAGCAGCTGGTGGATTTGAACTGCGTGCTTTTGGATAGGTGGCACAAAATTCTGGACAAGTCTAAGTAAATCATGGTCTTTACAATTACATGCTATGCCTCAGAAAGCTGGACAATGACAAGGGATGACAGAAAGAGAATTGATGCCTTTGAGCTGTGGTGCTAGAGAAGAGTATTGCATATACCATGGACTGCCAAGAGAACAAAGAGGTTCATCCTGGATAGGATTAGACCAGGCTGCTCCTTGGAGGCAAGGATTCTGAGGCTCCAGCTGACATACTTTGGGCATGTTGCAAGGAGGGACCAGTCCTTGGAGAGGGGCATCATGTTTGGGAGGATATGGGAAGAGCGCAGGAGGGGAAGACCCTGGATGAGATGGATTGACTCAGTGACTGGGGTAATGAGGGTCAGAATATCAGAGACGATAAGGTTGACTCAGGATAGAGCAGGGTTCAGAGCTTGTACATAGGGTCGCTATGAGTTGCAGGCAACTTGATGGCAATTAACAACAACGATACTTTATTTCAAAGCCTGGGCATTGGGTCAGCCCTCAGTTTGAACACCCATTATCTGCTAGATGCTCCCTTCTGGCGTTCCTCTCACAGGTACTGTTCCAGAGATGGCCTTGGAAGCTTCCACGGAGGACTCCAGGTCTCATAGTTGCTTTTTACCCAGGCTCCAGGCACCGACCACCTTGTGCCTCCCTGGGATTATCTATGTGTGCCTGTTACTGCCACCTCAGCCCTCTCCAATGCCACCTACAACCACCACCAACCTCAGCTCTCAAAAACACCCAAGGCACTTTTCCCCCCATGGAGCGCAATGGTCATTTTTCATTTATTCTAGAGTTATTTATTAGTAGTAGCCCATTGCATGTTCATAGTCTAAAGTTCAAGCCCCCCATGTGGCTCAGAATATATTCAAATCCCCAAATAAAACCCTCAGCACACATGCAAATTTTCCATTATGCTCTCAAGACGAAGTCTTCAGAAAGCTCACCAAGAGCCACAGAACAACATCCTCCAGACCTCTAAGTCCCCACAGCTGATGCCTTTACCATCTCCCCCTTTTTTTTTCTTTCATACTTACTGGACTTCTGTTTCTGGTTTTATTTTGTTCTTCTGTCTCTTTCCTGGAGACTGTCTTGTAAATGCCTTCTCACGTGGAGGCAACAGGGTTACTCCGTCAGGGAAAGCTGGCTTCCGCAGGAGACTGGAAGGGCTGTAGCTGCCATCAAGTCAGCACCAACTTATAGCGACCCTGTGAACAGCTCTCCGCCGGCTTCTGCACTGTCTTCTCCATCTTTGTTGTGTGTGAGCCCATCATTACAGTCTCTGGGTCTACAGATCTTCCCCTTTTTTATTTTACCAAGCATGAGATCTTTCTCGAGGACCTCTCTGGATACCATGCCTTACATACGTGAGATGATCTCTCACCATCTCTGTTTCCAAAGAGCGTCCTGGCTGTGCTTCTAAGAAAAATGTGTTGGTATTTTTGGCAGACCATAGTAGAGTCAATATTCTTCACCAATACCATAATTAAGAGGCATCACTTCTTTAGCTTTCTTTTTGAAGTGATTTCTGTAGAAGATGATCCAAAATACCTGGCTTAGGTTAGACATGCCTTAATCCTCTGAGTGACATCCTAGCCACTTTTTAAACATCCGAGCTTTTTAAATAGGTCTTTTAAATAAAATTTGTCATTTGACTTATTGATTGTTGTTTAGATGGACATTGACTGTAGATTCAAGTAAAATGAAATCCTCAAAAACTTCAAGCTCTTCTTCATCTGTCATGGTGCTATTTACTGGCCCAGTTGTGGGTATTTTGCTTCCTTAATGCTAAGGTATAAATCATATTGAAGATTGTTGTCTTTAAGGTTCATTAATAGATAATTCAAGCTTCTTTCATTTTCTGCAAATAAGGTTTTGCCATCTCTATTCACGTCTTTGTTCAAGACCTCTTCATTTTCAGTAAACAAGGTTATATTATTTGTGTATCACAGGTTATTAAGGAGTCTTCCTCCAGTCCTGATGCCATCATCTTCTTTATGTAGTTCAGTTTCCCTGATCACTTGCAAAACAAGCATATTGAATAGGTATAGTGAAAGGACATGTTTCCTTTGCCTGGCACATAACTTGGCTGCTTTAAAATAATAAAGCATAGTTTTGTCTTTGTACAAGTTCTGCACGAGCACAGTTAAGTATTCTGGAATTCTCATTCTTCATCAGTAACTTATTATGAGCCACACAGTCAAATGTCTTTTTGCATAGTCATTACAGTGTAAGTAAGTAAAGTTTAAGTCATTAAATAAGTATATTTCTGGTTTGTTTGTTTTTTTTCAGCTTCAACCAAGATCAATCTGTTGTCAATGACAATGCCTCTCTTTCTGCGCATGCCCTTTAAAAATCTAGCTCAAATTTCCAAAATTTTCCCATTGATGTCATTGTTGTATACCATGGAGTCCATAGTTGACGCTCAAGCGTTTTTAAATAATCTTCAGCAAGAATTTATTTGTATATAATAATGTTCAATAATATTTTGGAGTGGACACAAATATGAATCTCTTCTATTCAGTTGACCAGGTAGCTGTCTTGCAAATTTCCTGGCATAGACCAGTGGATGTCTAGGGATGCATCTGTTTCCTGAAATACCTCAATTGATGTTCCATCAATTCCTGGGAATTGAATTTTATCAATGCCTTTAATGCAACTTGGATGTCTTCCTTCAGTACCACTGGATCTGGATCATACGTTATCTCCTAAAATGGCTGATGTAAATAAATTATTTTTGAACAGTGATTTTGCATATTTTTTAAAAAATCTAAGATAGAGTATATTTTGTTTTAATTTTTCCCATTACTGCACATTTTCTTCCCCTTCCCTTTCTCGTCCCCGTCCCCATCCCTGGACCCTCCCCACAACTCACCCCTTATTCCAGACTGTTTTCATACAATGCCTAATTATATGTTCTTTTTGGAAAGTTTTCCCCTCATCTGATCTAATGCAGTATTCATTATCTATCCACTCTTTCCATTCTCTCCCCAATTCCTCTATGTCCTATTTTATAACAGTGGTGTTCTGCAGTATTTGTCCTTTTGTAATGGAGATATTTCACTCAGCATAATGTTCTCTAGGTTCCCCCATGTTTTGTAATGTTATTTCATTGTTTTTCAATGCTTTCATTATGCTTGGGAGACTATTCATACTGTGGATTAGGGCTTCTAGAGTTCTTTCTAACTTTTCTCTGAAGGATTTTATATATAGTCTTTGGTTTTACTTCTAGGTCCATGATCCATTTTGAGTTGTTTTTTGTGTATAGTGTGAGGTGAGGGTCTTGCTTAAATTTTCTGCGGATGGTTTTCCAGCTTTGCCAACATCATTTGTTACAAAGACTATCATTTCCCCACTTAACTGATTTCATCTCCTTGTCAAAGATCAGTTGACCATAGGTAGATGAGCTGATTTCTGGGTTCTCAATTCTATTCCATTGATCTGTGTGTCTGTCACTGTAACAGTACCATACTGTCTTGACCACCACAGCCATGCAGTAGGATTTAAGACCAGGGAGTGTGATGTCTCCTACCTTGTTTCTCTTTTTTTGATAGTGTTTTGCTTTTTCAGGGTCTCTTTCTGTTCCAGTTAAAGTTGGAAATTAACTTTTCCATTTCATTAAAGAATAAAATGGGTATCTGTATTGGGATTGCATTGAATTTGCAGATTGCCTTTGGTAGAATTGTCATGTTCACGATATTGAGTCTTCCTATCCAAGAGCTACCATTTCTCCAGGTCTCTTTTTGTTTCTTGGAGTAATGTTTTGTAGTTTTCTTTGTGTAGTTTTTTTGTGTGTCTTTAGTTAGGTTTACTTGCAAGTATTCAATCTTGTGGTTAGCTATTGTAATTGGTATTATTTTTCTTAGGTCCCTTTCTATATTCTGTTTGTCACTCTAGAGAAATCCAACTGATTTTTGTTATCTTGATCTTGAATCCTTTGATTTTTGGTTTGTTTTTGTCTCCCCCCTTCCCTTTTTCCCCCCAGCTTCATTTCTATTATTGATGTCAAATTTTCCAGGTACCAAAAAAATTATTGATTGGTATATAATTATTAATATACATCATGTTTTGTACCTATACTATGGTTTGCTATAGTAATATACATGATATTTTATATAATTATCATTGCTCTATGCCTATAATCACTCAATCTTCTCAATTTCCCATTCTTTTTGTTTCCAACTTTTGCCTTCAATAACTAGTTATTATTAACTACATTGATTGTGTTTTCAGTCAATTTCACACTGCAGAAGTTGGCAAAAATATTTATTTTTTTCAATTGTTGGCTTTAGTGTTTGGTGCTTTAGTGTTTAGTATAGATTGTTGGCTTTAGTGTTTAGTATACATTTTAAGAATAATATTTACTAACATCTTTCAAGTAAACATATGGACAGTATTCTATCACTGATAGCACTGTAGTTCAGGAGAGATCTTGAGATGCCCTTTTTGACCATGAATGTGATGCCATTAGTCTTCAAACTGACATTCCTACCAAAGAGGACCATATTATTGCCTACTTAAAAATGGCCAATACCAGGTCATTTCAGTTCACAAATGCCCAGAACAAGGGGACACTATATGTTAAGCACCAGGAAAAGTTTAAAATCAGAAAGAGTTGAGTCCTTAGACCATAATTATTCAATCTGCAATAGAAGACTCTTTAGCAACCTTGTTGTTGTTGTTATGTGCCGTGGAGTCATTTGCGACTCGTAGTGACCCTATGTACAACAGCCCTAAACCCTGCTCTATCCTGTGCCAATCGCACTGCCTCTGACACACCCATCCCGATTACCCCAGTCACTGAATCAATCCACCTCATAGAGGGTCTTCCCCTCCTGCGCTGTCCCTCTACTCTACCCAGCATGATGTCCCTCTCTAAAGACCTGTCTCTCCTTACAACATGTCCAAAGTATGTCAGACGAAGACCCAGAATCCTTGCCTCCAAGGAGTAGCCTGGTTTAACCCTCTCTAGGATGGATCTGTTTGCTTTCTTGGCAGTCCAGGGTACATTCAATACTCTTCTCCAGCATCACAGCTCAAACCTTAGTTGGTGAAAATCAAGATGACTTGAAACATTTACTAATGCAGAGTGAAAATTGTGGCCTTTGCGTGGATTGCACCTTAACAATTTTTTTTACAAGTGGACAAATAAGCAGAATCATGACAAGCAGAGGAAATAGTGATATTGTCAAAGATTTAATTTTGCTTGGACCCAAAAAGATTAATTTAGCAAGAAAATTATTGATGGCGAGGTTGTGGAGAAACTGGAAGGCTTATTCATTATTGATGGAAGTGTAAAATGGTGCAACCACTATGGAAGTCAGTATGGCACTTTCTCAAAATGTTGGAAATAGAAATATCATTTGACCCAGCAATTCCACTACTGGGAATATACCCCGAAGAAACAATAACTGACATCCAAGCAGATATATGCACATCCATGTTTATTGAGGCACTGTTCACAATAGCAAAGAGTTGGTAACAACCCAAGTGTCCATCAACAAATGAATGAATAGAGAAGCTGTGGTATATTAACACAGTGGAATACTATGCTGCATTGAAAAACAAAGAACTCCTGAATTATTACACAAAATGTGTGACCCTGGAGGCAATTATGCTGAGTTAAATATCTCAGTCACAAAAAGACAAATAATGAATAATGTCACTGTTATAAAACAGAATTGACTTAGGGGTTGCGGGGTGGGGGGACCAAGAAAAGAGGGGATAAATAATACACACGGCATTGAAACAGAGGAGAGAGAGAGAGAACTGTATAAAAGGAATATATAATTAGTTATTATTGACATGACAAGAGTCCAGAACAAGAGCTGCAAAATAAAAGTGGTCTGGGGTGTGTGTGTGTAGAGACTGTATAACAATGAAAGAAAAAAGCGAACTTGGTGGGGGCAGGCAGGAAAATGTGCAACAATGAATGAATGGAAATCCAAGTTCTTGGCAAAGTTTCATTAAAATATCAATTTAAAAAAAGAGGGTGGGATAGAAAATTACCGAATCTAATTGACCAGCTCAGCGAAGTTACAAAGTACAAGATCAACATACCAAAATCAGTCACATTACTCTGCAGTATCAATGATAACTCAGAAAAGGAAATAAGGAAAAGAATCCATTTACAAAAGCCACCAAGGGATAAAATATTTAGGAACAAATACAACCATCTATATACGTACAAAGAAAACTATAAAACACAACTACAAGACACCCAGAGACCTACATAAATGGAAGACTATATTATGCTTATGGCTTGCAAGACTTAACATTGCAAAAATGTCAATACTACTAAAATCAATCTATTGATATAATGTAATCCTGATAAAGGTCTCATCATGATTCTTCAAAGAGCTGGAAAACATTATCATCAATTTTATATGGAAAGGAAAGAGACCCTCAATTATCTAAGTGTTACCTGAAGAAAAAACAGCAACAACAGAACAAAGTAGGAGGCCTCATACTTCCTGATGTCAAAGGTATAAAACAGGTTGGTATTGGTACAGTGACAAAAACATGCAACAGTGCAGTAAAATTGAGAGTCTAGAAATAAATATATTTATCTATGGCTAGCTGATCTTTGACAAAGAGATAATAGTAGATAAGAGTAGGGGAAACAGCCTCTTTAGTAAATGGTGTTGGCAAAACTGGATATATATATATTTGCAAGAAATTGAAACAAGACTCATACCTCATACCATACAAAAAAACCTAACTCAAGATACATCAAGGATTTAGAAATAAAACCTAAAGGTACTAAGATCAGTAAAGAACAAATTGAGCCAAATTTAAGAACCCTAACATTAGCATCAATTATTGTTGTTATGTGTCATTGAATCACCTGCAACTCATGGCAATCCTATGTACAATAGCTCTGAAATCTTCTCTATGCTGACTCCAACACATCTACCTCCACTGTCCCAGTAACTGTGTCCATCTATCTCATCTGGGGTCTTCCTTGCCTGTGCTGACCCTCCACCCTTCCAAGCATGATGTCCTTCTCCAATAACTGGTATAAATAGATTATCAATTATAACAACATACACAATCAACACAGGATAAATTAGGTAATTTGGACCTCTTAAAAATGAAATCCTTATGTATAACAAAAGATTTCTCCAAAAGAGTAAAATAGGAGCCTGCAGACTCAGGAAAAAATAGTTGAAAATGACATAACTGACAAGGGACTCTAAAATTAATAGATGAATTCTAAAATGTATAGAAAAGTCTAACATCTCAACAAGAAAAGGACAAATAGTCCAATTACTAAGTAGGCAGAGAACATGAAAAGACACTTAACTAAAGAAGACATTCAGATGATGAACAAACATAAAAAAAAA
>NW_006399911.1:6948696-6957917 GCF_000299155.1 Elephantulus edwardii | reverse complement strand
GAATGGGACCTTTTAAAGATTAAATCCCTGTGCACATCAAAAACTTTTTCCAACAGGGTGAAAAGAAAACTTACAGACTAGAAGCAAATATTTGGTAATACCATCTCAGACAAGAGTCTTATAACAAAAGTTTATAGAGTACTCCTGGGTCTCCAGAAGAAAAAGACTGATAACCCGATTATGAAATGGGGAAAAGACATGGAAAGAATTTTCAGAGGGAAGATATTAGAATGGCCAAGAGACACGTGAAGAAATGCTCAAAATCACTGGCAACAGGAGAGATGAAAATCAAAACCCCAATGAAATGCCATCTTACTCCAGTAAGAGAGGCACAGTTTAGCAGGGCAGCAAGTAATACATTTTGAAAAGGATGTGGTGAGATAGGAACGGTACAGCCACTCTGGAAGGCAATTTGGTGTTTCCTTAAAAGCAGAACCTAGAAATTCCATATGACCCAGTTATTCCATTGCTTGGAATATACCCCGAGAAAATGAGAACTGAGGCACAAATGGAGACTTGTACACCAATGTTCACAGTAACATTATTCACCATCCAAGAACATGGGAACAGGTCAGATGTCCAACCACAATCAAATGGGTGGAGAAATTATGGTACATTCACACAATGGAATACTATGCAGCATGCAGAAGCAAACACTTTGTAAATTATTACCTAACTTAGAAGGGAATGGAGAGCATTATGCTGAGTGAACTGAGTCCCACAAGGACAAATGCTGTATAAAGCCATTATTGTTGAATGAGTATGACGATCCAAGAAGGGGGATGATGGAAGCAGAGGGGTGAGGGGATTAATCATGGGGTCGTATAATTTGATGGGTGGGAGTCGTGAGGAAAATGAAAAGCATCTGGTATAAAAAAAATATACTAGAATTTTGTAAATAAACTAGTTTTTTGTGTTTTTTTTTTAAAGCAAATGCTGGCCAGAGAGATTGGAATTCTTAAAACTCATTTCCATGGAGTCAGAACTGACCATTCAGCAAGCTTTTAGAGGCTGAAAATCGCATGGGAGGAGACTGCCCATCTTTCTCAGAACTGCAAGCAGATTGAAACCGCCAGAAAGGCACCACCTTTGGGTCAGCAACACAGCTCTCTATAAACTACTCCACAAGAGCTTTCTACTACTGGTGGGAATATAAAATGGTACAGTCACCATCAAAAGTAGTTTAGTGCTTTCTTAAGAAGTTGGGAATAAAAATAACATTTCCCCCAGCAATCCCAATACTAGGTATATCTCCCAAAGAAATAAGAGCTGTACAAACATGTTTGTACATCCATGTTCATTGCATACTTCAAATAGTAAAGAGTTGGAAACAGTTCAAGTGTCCACTATGGATAAATGTCTAAAGAAAATAAGGTACATTCATACAATGGAGTATTATGTATCCCTTAAAAAGTATAAAGGATTTATAAAATGCTGTACAACATGGATGACTCTAGAGAAAATTATGTTCAGTGACATAAATCAGTCACAAAATGGAAATTATGACACAAGACCACTATCGTACAAAGTTAACGAGAAATTTACACACAACTAGAAACATTCTTTTATGATTAGCAAGGATGAGAAGGGAAAAAATAGGAAGTAAAATTAATAAATAGATAAGCAGTGTGAAAGGAAAGATACTATACAAGAAGGAGTTGATCAGACATCATAATGAATTAGTTGTATTACTCAATGACAATTCATGTTATAAAGCAAAATGATTTGAATTATTGAATGAAAACCAAATACTATCTGTAAATTTTCATTCAAACAAAAAATGTAAAAGCTATCAAAATATAAGAAAGAAAACACCATGACTCTTTAAAATGATATCCTTGTTTCTTAGCACTTTAAGGAAATTCTTTGCAGCAGTTTTCCACAATGCCATAATTTTCTTAATTTCTTGTCTGCTGCTTCATTGGATCCAAGTGAAATGGAATTCTGGGTAACATCAGTCTTCTCTCTGTCAATGATGATATTATTTACAGGTCTGTTTCTAAGAATTATTTTTATATTGTGTTGTAATCAAAACTGAAGGTTATAATATTTTAAAATTGGTTTTCATTTAATCATCCATGCACATTTTGGTTTATAATAATTAACAATTGACCAATACCATTTATTCAACATCTCCTCATTGTAATAAATCCTCACTGTACCTTGCTTTTCCCTTCACCCAACCATCCAGTCACTAATCTCTTCTTTCTTTTTCTCCTCTCATCCCTGTCAATCCTCCATAATTGTTTTTATCTGTGTGTAAACCTTTCCTTAGCACTTTTTTTCTCAATCAGTCAGGCATGTCCTGTTCTACATTGTTAATTACTAAACATATCCATTCATTTAACATTGACCTTCTTTTTCACCTACTCCAATAAAGCGTTCATTATCCATTTTCTCCTCTTCCCAACCCTGTAACTCTACTATTTTTTAAATACCAGTGCTCTTTTACAATATTTGACTTTGTGACTGAGTTACTTCACTCAATACAATGTTTTATAGATTTATCCATGTTGTGTAGTGTTTCAGGAATTGTTTCAATATTGAGTAAGTCTCCATTGTACGAATGTACCACGGTTTCTCTATCCATTCATTTGTTGATGGATACTTGGACTATTTCCACCTCTTTGCTATTGTGAATAACACAGCAATAAACATGGGTATGCATCTATCTGTTCATGTGCAGTTCTAGTTTTCTTTAGGGTTTCCATATATCCCCATTAGTGGAATAGCTAAATAGAATACTACTCCTATTTTCAGTTTTATGATGAAACACAAAACTGCCTTCTATGGTTGTTGCACCATTTTACATTCCCACCAGCAGTGAATAAGGGTTCCAATCCCTCCACATTCTCACCAGCATTGGTTATTTGTTGTTTTGTTGAACTTTGCTATTGTTGCTAGGGAGAGATTATATATCTCATTGTTATTTTTATTTATTTGTCTCTAAATGGTAGTAACAGCTAATAGACCGTCAATTACTCATGTGCAAGTTCAAACTGAAGCTGAAGAAAATTAAAATTCTGCAAAAACCAAAATGTCAGATGGATCTTGACAGAAAGCAAAAAGTACCAGAGGAATGTCTATCTGTGTTTCATTGACTATGCAAAGACATTTGATTGTATGGATCACAACAAAGTGTGGCTAGGCTTGAGGAAAATGGGAATCCCAGAACACTTGATTGTGCTTATGTGAAACATATACTTGGACCAGGAAGCAGTCCTCAGAACAGAGCAGGGAAACACTACATGGTTCAAAATCAGTAAAGGAGTGTGTCAGGGATGCATCCTGTCCCCATATCTTTTCTGTATGCAGAACAGATCATTTGGGAAGCAAGGCTTTATGAGGAGGAGTGTGGCATCAAGATTGGAGGAAGACTCATCAACAACATACGATATGCAGATGACACAACCTTGCTTGCTAGAACTGCAGAAGACCTGAGGCGCTTGCTGCAAAAGGTCAAGGGTTGTAGTCTTCAATATGGATTGAAGTTCAACATCAAGAAGACTATGATTCTCACCACTGGGCCAATTGGCAGCACCATGATAAATGGAAAAACCAAAATACTATCTTGAATTTCTCGTACCTGAATTAAAAAAAAATCTAAATAATAGGTTTGAGGTCTTGAATGCTAATTATTGAAGATCAGATGAGTTCTGGGATGACATCACGGATATCATACATGAAGAAAGCAAATGGTCAATAAAAAGACAAGGGAGAGAGAGAAGACCAAAATGGGAGGCAGAAGAGACTGAACATTGGAATATGGAGAGGCCTAAATGAAGGGTGTGAGGGGAGAAACTGCTGAAGTAGTACAGATGAACTGAAGATATGAAAGTACAGCTTCTGAAGACAAAGCAAAGCATTATAACAAAATGTGCCAAGAGCTGGAGTTAGGGGGGAAAAAGGGAAGATCTTACTCAGCATTTCTCAAGCTTGGGGTGGGTGGGAAATTAAACCTGAAGAACATATTCAAGCCTCAAGTTGTAATTTTGAAGGATTTTTTAATTATTATTATTTTGTGTGTGTGTGTGTACCTTCAAATAGGATCTGACTGGTACAGGAGGAGATTGTCCCTCCTTTCCCGGCAGAGCATCTGGTGGATTTGAACCGTGCACCTCTGGGATTGCAGTGCAGCTTCTTGCCACTAGGCCACCAGAGCTCCCCAATTCTGAAGGATTCTATGGACAAAATATTAAATGACGTCGGAAGCATTAAAGGAAAATAGAAGGACTACACAGTCATTGTACCAAAAACAATTAGCCAACATGAAAACCGACTCAGGAAGTAGCATATGATCAAGAACCAATAGTAATGAAGGAATATGTTCAAGCAGCACTGAAGGTGCTAGCAAAAAAAAGAAAATTTATGGAATAACAATTGACATATATCAACAAACACATGCAGCCCTGGGCATGCTTACTAGTTATGCCAAGAAATTTGGAAGACAATTATGAGACCTATCTACTGGAAGAGATTTGTATTCGTTTTCATTCCGAAGAAAGGTGATACAATAGAATGTGGAAATTACTGAACACTTTCATTAATATCACACCCACGTACAAACTTTTTGAAGATTATTAAAAAAACAGCTGGAATATTATATCGACAAGAAACTGCCAAAAATGCAAGCTGGGTTCAGAAGAGATATCATTGGGTTTACAAGGGATATTGTTGCTGATGTCAGACGGATTTGACTGAAAGTAGGGAATACCAAAACGATGTTTACTTGTGCTTTATTGACTATGCAAATATATTTGACTGCGTGGATCATAGCAAATTATAACCAACACTGAAAAGAATGGAAATCTCAGAACAATTTATTGTGCTCATGAGAAATCTATACCTAGATCAAGGAGTTGTCCAAACAGAAAAAAGGAACATGGGGAGGCTTAAAATATGGAAATGTGTGCATCAGAATTTTATCCTTTCTCCATACGTACTGAACCAGTGTGCTGCACAAATCATTCTAGAAGCTGGAGTATATGAAGAAGAAGATGGCATCAGGATTGGAGGAAAACTCATCAAGAAACTGCATTATGTAGATAATACAACCTAGCTTGCTGAAAGTGAACTTAAAATACTTACTGCAGATGATCAAAGACTACAATTTTCAAGATGGATTACATCTCAAAATCAGGAAATTGAAAGAAGTTGTCCACTAATTTCTCTTACTTAGATTCACAAGCAACACCATTGGTCCTAGCAGTCAAGAAATCCAAAGACATGTTGAATTGGGAAAATTTGCTGTTTGGCAAAATAAGACTTTGCCAAACTGCTAAGGAGCAAAGATGGCAGTTTCAAGATTATGGTCCACCTGACTCAAGCCATGATCTTTTTTGTTGTTGTTACTATTTTTATTGATATTGTAATGAAAGTTTACAGATAACTTGGATTTCCATTCATTCATTGTTGCACATTTTCCACCCTAAGCATTTCCCAACCCGTGATCTTTTAAACTGCTTCCTAATGCATCTGAAAGTTGGACAATGAAAAGGATGACAGAAGAAGAACTGATGTATTTGAATTGTGTTGTTGGTGAAGAGTCCTAAATATCTCATGAAATATGAAAGGAACAAACAAATACCTCTTACAGAAAGTGCAAACAGGAGTGCTCTTTAGAGGCAAGGATGATGACACTTTGACTCACATACTTTGGGCATGTTGTTAGGAAGGGACAGTCCTTGGGAAAAGACATCATATTGAGAAAGGCAGAGGGTCAGTGAAAGAGAGGAAGACCCTTAACAAAATGGATTGGCACCATGACTATAACTATGGGCTCAAGTATATCAGAGATGATGAGGATGGCACAGGACAGGCTAAAGTTCAGATCTGTTGTTCCTCGGGTTGTTATTAGCTGTAGAATAGCTGTTGGCACTTAACAACAAGAGCTAGTGTTCCTGAACATTTCCTCATATGTTTGTTAACTATCTGAATGTCTTCTTTGAAGAGTCTTCATATCTTGTGCTCATGTTGTAATTGGGTTGCTTGTCTCTTTCTTGTTGAGGTGCTGGAATTTTCCCTAAATTTAAATGTGATTCCCTTAGAAGATACATCATTGCCAATATTTTTATAATTGCATGTTGGTTTGCTCATGAAGTTCGTATACAATGTGTTTCACACTATTCTTCATTCATATTGTGTTTCATACAGTCATTCCCACACTTGATGTTCTATAAAAATTAGTAACTCTTGGACCTTACCTATCATTATCCAATCTTTTCAGGTCCTTGGAGGATACTTTCCATTTCCTTCACCTCCTTCCTCTCTTCACCTCCCTCCATCCCTCCACCCACCAAACTGCAACCCTGTGGTTTTACCCCTATCCATCCTCACCCATCTGCTTCTACCTCTTACCCCCTTGTGTTCTCATACATATTTTACTAATATCCTTCATTTTTTATAATAATGCTCTTATGCCATATTTGTCCTTATGAGACTGAGTTAGCTCACTCAGCATTATGTTTTCCAGTCTCTCCTAAGTTGTATAGTATTTTTCTCTTGAATGCTACATAGGCCAATTATTTTATTTTCTCAGTCTGTAGGCTCTCTTTCTACCCTTTCAGAAAAACAAAATTTTATGCATACCTGATTTAATTTTTTAAAGAATCCATTCATCTATTTTATTCTGCCTTGGTTGTGCATTTTTAGTTGTGTTTGAAATTCTATTCATACTTACAAACTCCTATACTAGTTCTTTTTTCTGTAGTGATTTTTATAGGTTTTTGTTTTACTCCTAGATTCTTGCTTGATCCACTTGGGATTGGTTTTTGTGGATGGGATAAGGTGTGGATCTTGTTTCAGTTTTTCACAGATAGATGTCCAGTTTTGCCAGCACCATGTGTTAAAGTGGCAGTCCTTTCCTCATCTAATGGGTTTCATCTCTTTGTCAAAGATCAGTTGACCATAAGTGGATGGTTCGATTTATGGATTCTCAGTTCTATTCCATTTGGTCTATGTGTCTGACACTGTACCAGCCATTTCTATTACTATGGCTATTTAGTAGATTTTGAGATAGGAAAACATCATGCTTCCTATTTGAGTTTTCTTCTTCAGTAGAATTTGTCTTATCTTGGGTCTCTTTCATTTCCAAATAAAGTTGGAAATTGTCTTTTCCATTTTCTTGAAGTTGTTGTTGCTGTTAGTTGCCATCAAGTCAAGCACGACTCAAAGAGACCTTATAAACAAAAAATCTGAACTTTGTTCTATGCTGCACCATTCTCACACTTCCTGACACACATTGCATCAGTCACCATGTCAGTTCACCTGGTTGAGGGTCTTTCTCTCCTTCACTGACCCTCCACCCTTCTCAGCATCCTGTCCTTCTCCAATAAATAACCCCTCTTAACAATATACCCAAAGTATGTGAGGTGAAGCCTCATCAGTCTTGGAGAATGGTGTTGGTATCAGAATTGGGGTTGTGTTAAAGCTATAGATTGCTTTTAGGAGAGCTGTTATTTTCACCATGTTAAGTCTTCCCATTTTACAAGCAGCCTTCAGTGTGGATTCCACCTCAATATCAAGAAAACAAAACTCCTCACCACTGGACCAGTACATATCATGATAGGTGGAAAAAAGATTGAAATTGTCAATGATTGCCTCTTACTTGGACCTACCCACAATCAACAACCTTGGTAACGATGATAAGGAAATTAAAAAGTGTGTTGTGTTGGCAAAGTCTGCAGTCAGGATCTTTTCCAAAGTGCTGTAGAGCAAGGATGTCAGTTTAAAGGCTAAGGTACACTTGATTCAAGCCTTGGTCTTTTCAATTACTTGCTATGTATCTGAGAGCTGGACAGTGAATAAGGATGACATAAGAAGTGATGCCTTTGATTTGTGGTGCTGGAGAAGAGTACTAAATATCCCATGCACTGCCAAGAGAACAAACACCTGTGTATTGGAGAGAGTGAAGTCAGGGTGTTCTCTAGAAGGAGGAATGGTGAAACTTTGCCTCATATACTCTGGGCGGGTTATTAGGATGGGCCAGTCTTTGCTTGGAAAAGGACATCATGTTCAGAAGAGTGGAGGGTCAGCAAAGAAGGAGAAGACCCTCCACAAGATGAGTGGACACAGACACTGAGAAGGACATCACAGGGCAGGGTTCACAGGGTTACAATGAGTTGTAGTTGACACAATGACACAACAATAAAAAGAACAACAATCCATGAGTATGGTATATTCTTTTTTTTTTTTTTTACACACAGTCGTGGAGTTTATTAGGGAAATAGGTTGGGGAATGGAAGATATCACACAATGAATATCACACAATGCAAGTCCAGGTTTAGTCTAGCAGTCCTGAACTAGATTAACAAGGTAGAATTCCTCAATTAGTGAAAGTCCATGTTCAGTAGCACGAATGCACCTCTGGTGTCCTCAAACATCCAGCAAGCTTTATTTCATAGAAGTCGCAAGTCAACTCTTCATTCAGTCATCCAGAAGCAAAACCTTTATCGTTGGCTCCATTTCTCCAGGGCTATGTCAGGCTACAACTTGCCACAGTCTCTTCACAGCAGTGTGATAAGTGTGATAGTTTCTTCACAGCAGTGTCACAGTCTTTTCACCCTCTAGCTGTTGAAGATTTACAAGGCCATGTATCCATAGTTAAGGTAGCTGGAGAGCATGCCCCCAAAAGGGGCTGACACAATGGAAAGAAAAGCTGATTTTTGAGGTTTCTGACAATTCAGGAATATAATACATTATGATTAATGTTGAGAAGAATGAGATTCCCAGAACATCTAATTACATTCTATGAAACCTTTATCTAGACCAAGAAGCTGTTGTTAGAACAGAGCAAAAGAACACCGCATGGCTTAAAATCAAGAAAGGAGTGTGTTAGAGTTGTGTCCTTCTCCCATACCTAGTCAATCTGTTTGCTGAGCAAATCATTCGTGAAGCTGCATTCTGTCAAAAAGAAGGAGTCATTAGGATAGGAGGAAGACTCATAAACAATCTATGTTACGCTGATGGCACAATCTTGCTTTCAGAAAGTGAGGGAAACTTAAAACTTTTGCTACGAAGATTAAAGAATACAACCTTCAGTACGGATTGCATTTCAACATCAAAAAGACAAAAATTCTCACCACTGGACCAATAAACATTATGCTAGCTAGAGTGTGATATATTCTTACATTTATCTAGATTTCTTTCTATTTCCTGTAGTAGTGTTTTAGTGTATAGGTCTTTTGTGGTTTTGGTTAAATGTATTCTTAAGTAATATTTTA
>NW_006399911.1:6933644-6948337 GCF_000299155.1 Elephantulus edwardii | reverse complement strand
CTTCAACCCTGATGTCAGTCATGTTTTACAACAGTTGCCCTATGCAATATTTGTCCTTTTGTGACTGAGATATTTCACTCAGGATAATATACTCCCGGGTCATCCATTTTGTATAATATTTCATGAGTTCCTTGTTTTTCAATGCTGCGGTTAGCTATTGTAATTGGTATTGTGTTTTTCTTTTTTCCTTTTCAGCGCTCTCTTTGTTATTCTAGGGAATGCTGACTGATTTTTGTGTTTTGATCTTATATCCTGCCATTCTATTGAATTGATGAACTGGGTCTAACAGTTTTCTTGATGACTGTTTGGTGTTTTCTGTGTATACTATCATATCAACTGAAAATAGAGATAGTTATATCTTCTTTTTGCCAATTTAAATGGCTCTTCTTTCATTCTCTTACTTTAATTTTCTATCTAGGACCTCTACAATATACAATATTAAGTAGGGGCGGTAATAGTGGCATTCTTGTCTTGGTCCCTGTTCACAAGGTGAATGCCTTTAATCTTTCTCTATTAAGAATGATATTGTCTACTGGTTTGGTATATATGCTCTTAATTATGTTGAGGAAGTTCATCTCTTTCCCTATTAACTTGAACATTTTTATTAAAAAAGGTGTTGAATTTTGACAAATGCCTTTTCAGCATCAATTGAGAATATAATTTGTTCTCATTCTGTTGTGGTGGATTACATTGGTTCTTTTTCTTATGTTGATTCATCCTTGCGTGCTTGAATGCTACTTGATCATGATTAATTATTCTTTTGATATAACATTGGATTTTTTTTTTACTAGGATTTTGTTAAGAATTTTTGGATCTATGTTAGTCTACAATTTTATTTTTTTTATGATGTCTTTACCTGGTTTTGGTATCAGAGTTATTTCCTTCACAAAATGTATCTGGGAGTGTTCTTTCTTTTTCTATATTCAGAGCAGAGCAAGGAGACACTGTTTGGTTCAAAATCAGGAAGAGTGTACTCCAGGAATATGTCCTGTCTCCAGACCTTTTCAATTTATATGCAAAATACATCATTCAGGAGGCTGGGCTTTATGAGGAGGAATGTGGCATCAGGATTGGAGAACGACTCATCAACAACCTGCTCTATGAAGATGACATAACCCTGCTTGCTGTAACTGAATAGGGCCTGAGGTATTTGATACAGAAGGTCAAGGATTGCAGCCTTAAATATGAATTGAAGCTCAATATAAAGAAAACAAAGATTCTCACCACTGGGCCGATTGACAGCCTCATGATAGACAGTGAAGAGATTGAGATTGTTCACAGCTTTAGTTTGTTTGACTCCACAATCAACACTCTTGATACCAGCAGCCATGAAATCAAAAGATGAGCTGCATCAGGAAAACCTTCTGTCAGGGACCTCTCCAGAGTACTGAAGAGCAATGATGTCAGTCTGGAGACTAAGGTGTGCCTATTTCAGGTCATGGTCTTCACAATTACTTGCTATGCATCAGAAAGCTGGACAATGACTATGGATGATAGAAGGACAATTGATGCTTTTGAGCTCTGGTGCTGGAGAAGAGTAATGAATATACCATGGACTGCTAGGAGAAAAAAAACAGGTCCATCCTGGAGAGGGTGAAACCAGGCTGCTGCTTGGAGGCAAGGATTCTGAAGCTCTGTGCTTTGGGCATATTGCAAGGACAGACCAGTTCTTGGAGAGGGATACTATACTTTGGAGGGTGGAGGGATAGCGCAAGAAAGGAAAACCCTGGATGAAATTAAGTGATTCAGTGACTGGGGTAGTGGGGGTAAGTGTGTCAGAGATAATAAGGATGGCTCAGGATAGAGTAGGTTCCAGAGCTGTTGTACACAGGGTGGCTATGTGTATGTATGTTGTTCTTATGTGTTGTCAAGTCCCCTGGGACTCATAGTGAGCCCATGTACAATCACCCTAACTCCTTTTTTGAGTTATTTGTGTCTTCTTTACCTTTGTTAAGCTTGCCAATGGTTTATCAATTTTATTAATCCTTTCAAAGAACTAACTCCTGGTGTAATTGATAGTTTTGATTATTTTTCTGTTTTCTATTGATGAGATGGATTGACTCAGTGACTGGGGTAATGGGGGTAGATAGGTGTGTCAGAGACAATAAGTTTGACACAGGATACAACAGGGTTTAGGGCTGTTGTACACAGGGTCTCTAGGAGTCACAGGCAACTCAACCACACATAACAACAACATTTTGTTTATTTCTGTTCTTGCCTTTATTTCCTTTCCTCTTGAGGTGTGGGGTTTGTTTTTTTATTTGTTGGAGACATTGGCTGAAGTTATTGGTTTTGATTCTTTCTTCCTTTTTGATGTGTTTGTTTCTTGCTATAAATTGACCTCTGAGTACAGCTTTTGCTGTGTTTCAGAGGCTTTGGCATGTTGTATTTTCATTCTCATTTGTTTCAAGAAACTTGTCAATTTAGTGTTTTGTTTTGTTTTTCATATCCCAGTAGTGATCAAGTGAAGTGTTAGTTTCTAAGTGCATGGTTCTCCTTGTCCCATCCCTTTATCTTCTTGTCATTGATTTCTACTTTTATAGCATTGAGTTTCAAGAAGATACTTTCTAATTTTCAGTGTTTTTTAATTTATTAAGGCTTGCTTTGTGACCTAATATACAATTTCTTCTTCAGTATGTTCCATGCATGCTATAGAAAAATATATATTGAGCTTTTGTTGTGTGAAATATTCTGTATAGATTTATGAAGTTGAGTTTATTAATTTTACAGTTTTGTTTTGCTGCATTTTTATTGAGTTTCTTTGGAGTCATTCTCTCCTTCAATGATAGTGATATGTTGAAGTCTCCTACTATTGTGATGTTCTCAGTTTTTCTCTTCAAATCTGTTAAAAGTTTGTTTTGTGTGTTTTGCAGCTCTGTCATTCGATACAGGTATATTGATTAAGGTATGCTTATTGAGCTTTTAATTATTATGTAATGCTCTTCCTTGTCTCTTATGCTGGTTTTAGACCCTGAAGTCTATTTTATCAGATATTAATATTGCCACTTCTGCCTTTATTTCCATTGCCATTTGCTAGATGTTTTCTCACCCTCTGACTTTTAGTCTGTCTTTGTCTTTGTGCCTCAGATGTGTCTTTTATAGACAGCTTATTGATGGACTTTGTTTTCTTATCAATTCTGCTATTCTTTTCCTCTTAATTGATGTATTTAATCCATTCACATTCAGAATAATTATCAACAGGCAAAGATTTTTTTAAAAAATTATCTTATATTGGTTTGCTTATAAAGTTTGTATACATTGTGTTTCACACTATCCTTCATTCTCATAATAGGCCAAGTTGTATTGCTACCACTTTGTTGCATTCTTTTTAAAGGTGTTTCTGGCTACTTTGTTCCATCCACTTTTTTCTAGGCTTTCTCCATGTGAAGAATTTCTTTTAGGATGTTTTGTAAACTTGGTCTTGTTTTCATTAGTCCCTTAGTTTCGGCTTTTCTGAAAATGTCCTAGTTTCAGCATCATACTTGATAGGCAGTATTACTGAGTACAGGATTATCAGTTGATGGTTTTGTTGTTGCTTTTCTTTCTTTCAGAGTTTCAATACTCCATCCATTGCCTTCTTGCTCAAGTGGTTGCTGCTGAGAAATTGAAGCTTAGACTTTTTAGGTAAGTCTTCATTTTTCTCTTACTGCTTTTAGAATTTTCTCCTTGTCTTTGATTTTAGATAATTTGTTTATGTCTGGGTGGTTTTCTTTTGGGATTTTCTTGGCCTGTTATATGTATATTTTCTCATTTTTCAGGATACCTGTAAGGTTTTCTTCTAGTAAATCTTCTACAATTTTTTAAGTGTTTCCCCTTCCCCCCTTCCTGCTTAGGAATTCCAGCTACATATATGTTAATTCTCTTGATGATACCTACATAATTTTATGCTTTCTTGATTTTCCTGCCTTCTTGTTTTCTGCTTCCCCCCTCTAACAGATTAGTGTTAAGGATTTTATCTTCTATTTTGCTGATTCTGTGTTCTGTTTCTTCAAGTCTGCATTTTTTTTTTAACCTTCCAACTTGTTGACAGCTTCTGAAATGTTGGTTTTATTACTCTGGATTAAAATTTCTTATTTTCCTTTTGTTTCTAATATCCTGTTTGTTTTATAAATTTTGTCTTGTATTGATTTTTAAAAATTCTTCGATATTTTTGTAGATTGCTTCAATTCTTCATTAATTTCTTCCATGCTATGAAAACACTTGACCATTATCTTTCTGAATTTTCTCTCAGAGTATTAAATCAGCATTTCTTCTTCTGAAATAACTAATGACTTTGTGTTTTGATCATTTTTTTTGAAGTGACTTCTTGCTTTGGTTTTTTGGGGGGAGTTGATGTTGTCTGTTGCTTCCAGGACATTGCAGTGATGTTGCAATTATAGATTTTAAATATACTTTCTTCGTGTATGTATGTGTGTGGGGGGGGATGGAATGTCCGTCTAATTATCTCTTCATTTTGCAGTGCTGTTTTTGGTAATTGAATTCTAATGTTGGTAGGTGGGATATGCACTGGACCTTGCTTTGATGGGATATATGGGCACTCTACTCCAGTGTGGCATGGGCTCGCAGTGAGTGTGGTGCAGAACAGACCCACAGATGGGGCTGGCAAACTGTTGCCTTTTCCTTCTGCCAATTGGCAAAGTTGTTATTATTGATTGCCTTTGAATCTAGCGTGATTCATAGTGACCCTATGAACAAAAGGCCTGAAGCCCCTCCACAACTATCGACATTTATTGGAGTTAATAGAGTTTCGAGAAGTATGCTATTTATAAAGTGTATGCCACTCCTGCTTCCAAAATTAGCAAAGGTTGTGTGGTGTTTTGTTTTGTGTTGTTTTGTTTTTGTTTTTTTTTTTTAAATCACTGTACCTGTGTGTAGCTGGCCAACTGAGTCATTGAATTTCTGGATCACTGACTCTGTGAATCAGAGACTCTGTGATTCAATGGCTCTTTTAATTACTGCACCTATAAGTGGTCAGTTATTTCTGGCATGGCTTGAGTTGTGGTGCCACAGGTAAGTGTAGTTAGTGCTAGGCTGCTATGCCAGTGTTGGGCATAGCCAGCAGGGTGCAAGGAGTATTGTTTATAACTGGGTTTTCTTGTTTTTGGTCCCTGTGAGATAGGGATATATTTCCTAGCCTGACTATGCTAACATCCCACTGGAAATCTCCTGAAGGATATAAAGTTTAATCTTCATCAACAAGTGCTTCAAATTTTCCTCATTTTCAGCAAGTTTGTGTCACCTGCACATTGTAAAGTGTTGATGATTATTTCTCCAATCTTGATGCCACATTCTTCTTCACATAGTTTAGCTTCTCAAATTATTTTTTTCCGTATACTTATTGAATAGATATAGTGAAAGGATACAACCCTGAAAAACAAATTTATTTATTTTAAACCATGTAGTATTTCATTGTTCTAATTGAACAAATGCTTCTTGGCCTATGCACAGGTTCCCCACAAACACAATTAAATGTTCTGGAATTCTCATTCTTCTATAATTTTTCTAAAGAAAACACTGTATTAGACTATGACTAGGGAGGATAGAAGGAGAATTGGTGCATTTGAGCTGTGGTGCTGGAAGAGTATTGAATGGACCATGGACCACTAAGAAAACAAACAGGTTCATCCTGGAGAGAATTAAACCAGGTGGCTCCTTGGAGGCAAGGATTCTGAGGCTTTGTCTGACATACTTTGGACATTTTGTAAGGAGGAACCAGTCCTTGGAGAGGGACATCATGCTTGGGAGGGTGGAGGGACAGCACAGGAGAGGAAGGCCCTCTATGAGGTGGATTGATTCAGTGACTGGGGTAAGCAGGATGCGTGTATTGGAGACAGTGTGATTGGCACAGGACAGGGCAGAGTTTAGGGCTATGAGTTGCAAGCGACTCGACAGCACACAACAACATAGTGTTTTCTATAATTTGTTACTATTCACACAGACAAATGTCTTTGCGTAATCAATGAAACACGAGTAGACATCTTTCTGCTTTCAGCCATGATCCATCTGACATCAACAATGATGTCACTCATTTCACAGCTTCTTCTGAAATCAGCTTGGAATTCTGGTAGTTCTTCTAGATATATAACTAGTCCTAAATTTCTATAGTTACAGCTACTCTATGATTGTTGTTGTTGTTATGTATAATCGAGTTGCCTGTGACTCATCGTGACTGTGTACAATAGCTGTGAACCCTGCTCTATCCTGAATCACTCTCACAGACTCCAACACACCTACTCCTATTACCCCAGTTACTGGGTCAATCCAACTCATCCAAGGGCTTCCTCTCCTGTGCTGTTCCTCTATCTTTTTTAAGCACGATGTCCTTCTCCAAGGCCTGGTCTCTCCTGGCCATGTGTCCAAAGTATGTGAGACAGTTTCAAAATCATTGCCTCCAAGGATAAATTTGGTTTCACCCTCTTCAATACAGACCTATTTGTTCTCATGGCAGTCCTTGGTATGTTTAATACTCTTCTCCAGCACCACAACTCAAAGACATCTATGCTTTTTCTGTCATCCATAGTCATTGTCCAACTCCCTGATGAAGAGCAAGTAATTGTGAAGACCAGGGCCTGGATCAGGCCACCTTAGTCTTTAAACTGATATTGTTGCTCCTCAGTACTATGAAGAGGTCCCTGAAAGCAGATTTGCCCAGTGCAATCCTTCTTGTTATTTCCTTTGGTGTCTCTGTGTGAAGAACTTCACTTAACTTTTTTTGTAGTTTTGGTCTTGTGTTCACAAAATTTTTTAGTTCCTTCTTTTCTGCAAAAGATATAATTTCTCCTTCATATTTGATAGAGATCTTATTCTGGGCATAGAATCTTCGGCTGGCAATTTTTTTTTCAACTTTCTGTATATGCCATACCATTGTCTTCTAGTTCACATGGTTTCCACTGAGAAATCAGAACTTAATTTGTTTACCCTTGGTAGGTTACTCTTTGTTTTTCTCTCACTGCCTTTAGTATTCTTTTCTATCTTTTGATTTGGAGAATTTGACTATGATATGCCTTGATGTTTTTCTTTTTGGGTACAGTCTGGTGCCAAGAGTGTTGATTGTGAATCTGAACAAACTAAAATTGTTAACAATCTCATGCTCTTCTCCATCAATCATAGTGTTGTCAATTGACCCAGTGTTAAGAATCTTTGTCTTCTTGATGTTGAGCTTTAATCCACATTGAAGACTAGAATCCTAGACTTTCTACCAACAAGTGTGTTGGGTCTTCCTCAGTTTCAGCAAGCAAGGTTGTGTCATCTGCATAACGCAGATTGTTGATGAATCTTCTTCCAATCCTGATGCTACATTCCTCCTCATAAAGCCCAGTCTCTCAAATTATCTGTTCATATATATATTGAAAAGGTGTGGAGACAGGATGCATCCCTGATGCAATCCCTTTTTTATTTTGAACCATGTGGTGTTTCTTTACTCTGTTCTGAGGACTACTTCCTGGTCTGAATATAGGTTTTGCATGAGCACAATTAAGTGTTCTGGGATTCCCATTCTCCTCAAGGTTATCTACAATTTGTTACGATCCACATAGTCAAATTATTTTGCCTGGTCAGTGAGACACAGACAGTCCTCTGATACTCTGCTTTCATCCAATATCCATCTGATTATCCATTGGCGATAGTATCTCTAGTGCCACAGCCTCTTCTAAACCCAGTTTATATTTCTGGTAGCTCTCTTTCAATGTACTGTTCCAGTTTTTTCTGGATAATCATCAACAGGATTTTGCTTTCATGTGTTATTATCCTATACTTTTCATATTCTGTCAGGTTACCTTTATTTGGAATGAAAATAAATGTGGATTTTTTCCAGTCAGTTGCCAGGTAGTTGTCCTCCAGCCTGAGTTAAATACAAATTATGATCCAGGAAGAAATGCAGTACATTTTAAAAGAACTTCTTGATTTTTCTAATATGTATAAACATAAACCTGATGAATATGTGTGGAAATGACTATTAAGAGTGTGAGATAATGATGCAAGAACCACAACTTTGACTCACTCACTCACTACCATCAAGTCAGTTCTGATTCATAGTGTTCTTTCATATAAGTTGCAATTTAAATGTCCATCTTTCTCCCATAGAGTCACTGGTGGATTCAAACTGCCAGATATGTACAGTTTTGGGGTTAACAGCACAACTCACTAGGGACTATAACATCAGAGCTTATAACATTGAATCAGTCTGAGTTTATTTGGGCCCACTAAGCACAGCTTCTTCATTCAAACTTTCATCTCAAGAGGGGGAAATGAAGAGCTCTGGCCTATAGTGTGTTATGCTACTAACTGAAAGAGCTTATGGAAGAATATAATAGGTTATTTATTTGGTTCACTGAAGCATGGATTATGCAGTAGCTTATACTAAGCCAAGTACCAGACCTGTCTTGGTATACGGTAGAAGAATTTATCCAAAGACTGAGGAAAATTGGCTTGTTAGAGTGGATTTATCAGGTTAGAACTATACACCCACATATGGAATGCTCAGAGGTCATACCTTTTACTACAATAAAGAAAAGCAAATTTGTGAAGGAGCCCCAGCATCCTTGAAGACTGCTATGGTTGTCATTTTATTTAATCCAGATTTGACAGTAGGCATTGCTCTAATCAAATTAAGACACATAACTACAATGGTAGCATAGTCAGCAGCAAGGAATTTGCACTACTAACCCAAAAGCAGTATCTCTCTGGGGTTCAACCCCACCAGCTTCCCCTGGAGAGAAAGATGAGCAATCTTTCTCTGCAATTGACAGCCTTCCAAAAATCCACGGAAGGGTTTGTTATGAGTGAGTTATGACTGAACAGCAATGAGAGAGTAACTACAAATGAATTGATTGGAACCTGTAAGCATAGAAGACAAATGGCAGCATTTAATTGACAAAAACAGATTAGATATGGCTACTGTAATAGGCGGTAGAATCAAAGTAGTAAGTAATCAGAATAGTCTGACTCACGTGGACTAAGCATCGGCTGCTTAGTCAAGGTGTGCCTACGAATTAAATGCATGGGAAATCAACTAAATACTTCCTTGCTATGTGCCAGGGGGGAAAAAAATTACAGGTCGGTAGAGTGGCAGTTTAGCTTAAACTGCCAGAGCAGAGAATCACAACTACTCAACAATTCACCAATTTTGAGCAGCTTACAAACCCACAACCCCTTGAATGAAAGAAAAGATAGGTCCCCTTGAGGAAGAATCCTACTAGGCTGCAAAAATTTGAACTATTGATCTAATTCCTAGCCGTCCTCAAAGGAATCGTCAACATTATTTTCACATTAATTTCTCAAAAATGATTGTTAATAGGGGTGTGTATAAAATGTTTTAAATAATTATTGGCCACTGCTTCTGTTTAATAATAATTCCCGGAGACCCAAAAACTTCACTGTGGTATAGAGTAAGAACAATGTAAGGTCAAATTAGTTATAGAAACTTAGTTAAAGTCCATCTCACAGTGGATCCAGATATTCAGTGGGTCCCCAAATCATCCTGTAGTGATTTCCTGGATTCAGGGTGCATGATTGGAATAGGACATAACATGATCCAGATCTGCTGTTGTGGGACACCTTGATTCGACAGTACCTAACAACAACAACAATAGTAAACCAAAAATAATACTACTGCATTTCTGGAGAATGACAGAGAGTAATGCCACCATGGAAAACTTGAAGGGTGCAGGGGTGGTGATTCCTACTACATCTTCATTCAACCTCCTCTTCAGCATGTTAAAAACTTAGATGGACCTTAGAGAAGGACAGTAGATTATCATAAACTTAACCAAGTGGTAACTCTAATTATAGCTGCTGTTCTAGATACGGCTTCATTGCTGGCACAAATTAATATACTTTTTGGTAATTGTTATGTTGTGATTGATCTGGTCAATGCCTTTCTCTCCATTCTAGTTTCAAAGAATCACCATAAACAATTTATCTTCGGCTACCAAGACCAGAAATATACCTCTACTGTCTTAACCTGAGGGTTATATCAACTCTCTCACACTAATTTGCTCAGCAGAGACCTTGATCACTTTCCCTTTCCACAAGATGTTACAAATTATCCCTAACATTGGTGACATTATTCTGATTGGACCTAGAAAGAAAGAAATATCAGTAACTTAGGATTTGTTGATAAGACATTTGTGTGATAGAGGGTGGAAAATTAGCTCCCAAAATTGAAAGCACCTTCTACCTCATTGAAATTTCTAGGGTGCAGCCAGAATGCTTCTTGGAAGCAAGGTTTGTGAAGCTTTGTCTCACATACTTTGGACAAGTTGCTAAGATAATTGATTTCTTGGAAAGGCACATTGTACTTGGAAAAGTGGAAGATCAGCACAAGAGGGGAAGACCTTCAATGACATAGGCTGACACAGTGACTGCAACAATGAGCTCAAGTATGTCCGAGAGAATGAGGATTGCACAGGGTAGATCAGGGTTCATATCTTTTGTTCACAGAGTAGCTATGAGTTGTACTCAATTCAACAATCACAGTGTGTGGGGTGTGCTGAAGTAATACTATTAATGTAAAAGAGAAATTATTGTATCTGACCACCCTGAACTGAAAAGTAGGCACAATGCCTAGGAAACCTTTTTAGAATTTGGAGGCAACATATCCTGCACTTGGTGTGCTACTTCAGCCTAAATATTAAATTACTCAAAAACCTGCTATTTTTTGAGAGGTGTCCAGAACAAAAGAAGGCTCTGAAATTAGTTCAAGATGTTGTGCAAGACACCTTGCCATTTGGACCATATCCTCTGGCTGACTCAAAGGTGCTTAAAGTGTCAGTAGCAGATAGATGCAATCTTTCTAGTCTTTGACAGACTCCTTTTGGTGAATCATAGCACAGGACTTAGGAACAAAGCCTTGCCACCCTCTGCAAATAACTACTCTCGTTTTTGCGGAATAGCTTTTCACTTGTAAATATTAAACAAACCATGAGTCCAAGTCCTCTTGTTGCCTGAGTTGCAGATCATGAAATACATCTTGTTTGATCAGTAGAGTCATATAGTTGCACATGTACAACAGCACTCCATTATTAAATCAAAGTGGAATATAAGAGTTAGGCCACTGGGAAAGTTGATGGGACAGAGAGAGAAAGACCCTCAACAAGATGGATTAACACAGTGCCTGTAACAATGAACTTGAGTATGGTGGAAAATATGAGGATGGTGCAACATGGGGCAATGTTCGGATCTATTGTTTGTAGGGTCACTGTGAGTGGTAGACAACTGTACAGCACACAACAAGAACAAATATAGATGAAACTCAAGTAGGTTCTGAAAGTACAAGTAAGTTTCATGAAGAATGACCACAAAACAACTATGAGATATCATCTCACCCCAATAAGAATAACAAAATTTAACAGAACAGCAAACATTAAATGCTGGTGAGGTTGCGGAGAAACTGGAACCCTTAATCACTGTTGGTGGGAGTGTAAAATGGTGTAACCATATGGAAGGTGGTATCGTGCTTTCTCAAAAAGTTGCAAATAGAGACACCATTTGACCCAGCAATTCCACTACTGGGAATTTACCCTAAAGAAACCAGAACTTCCACCCAAGCAGATATATGCACACTCATGTTTATTGTGGCTTTGTTCGCAATAGCAAAGAGCTGGAAACAACCTAAGTGCCCATCAACAAATGAATGGATAGAGAAGCTGTGGTATAGTCACACAATGGAATACTATGCAGCACTGAAAAACAAGGAACTCATGAAATATTATTCAAAATGTGTGACCCTGGAAGACATTATGATGAGTGAAATATCACAATCACAAAAGGACAAATATTGCATAGAGTCACTGTTGTAAAACAAGACTGACATCAGGGTTGAGGGAAGACAGAAAAGGAGGGGAGAAATGATGTCTATTGCATTGAAACAGATGAGGAAGAGAACTGTTTAAAAGTGACATATGAATGGGTATTCTTGTCATGACAGAAGTCCAGAGTAAAGGCTGCATAGTGGGGTGGACTTGGGAGAAGGAATTCCATAACAATGAAAAAGTTTTTCTTTTTCTTTTCAAGAAGAGTGATTTGGAGGGGAGGGAGTGGGCAGGGAGAAAAGTGCAACAATGAATGACTGGAAACTTTCATTAAAATAAATAAATAAATTTTTTTAAAAAGAAAGGCCCAAATGCTAATAGTTTCTGTTCCTGTCACATTAACTTCCTTCTCTCTGTCTGCACCAATAGCCTCATGGGGGAGTGCCTTATGATCAATTGACTGAGAAGAGGAAACTTGGGCCTGATTTACAGATAGTTCTATGTGAAATACTCCTCAGAAGAGTATAGCGGCAGTACTGCAGATCGTTTCTGAGACCTCCCTTAGGGAGAGTAGAGAAAAGAAATACTTCCAATGTGAAGAATATTGAGCAATGAACCCAATTGTTCACTTTTTCTGCAATAAGAATTGGCCAGATGTGTTATATACGGATTCATAGGCTATGGCCAATGGTATGGCTGCATAGTCAGTAACTTGAAAGGAATCTGATGGGGAAATTGGTGACAAGGAGGTATGGGATCAAACAGAACTTTGAGCAGAAAATAAGAAAAATAATGCCACTTATAAAAGTCACTCAAAAGAGGAAATACTTAGGAATAAATCTAACCAAAGATACAAAAGACTCTATAAAACACTACTACAAGAAACCCAAAGAGATCTACACAGTGGGAAAAGAAACTATGTTCTTGGATTGGAAGAATTAATATTCTGAAAAATGGCAATATTAAAAAGCAATTTACAAATATAACACAATCTCTATCCAGATAGCATCATCATTTTTCAAATATATGGGAAAAGCATAACTAACATTATATGTTGTTGTTGTTGTTGTTGTTGTTGTTGTTGTTATGTGTCGTCGAGTCGTTTGCAACTCATAGCGACCCTATGTACAACAGCCCTAAACCCTGCTCTATCCTGTGCCAATCTCATTGCCTGACACACCCATCCCGATTACCCCAGTCACAAAGGAAAAAATACCCTCAAAAAACCAAAAAGATGCTGAAGAAGAAAAATGAAAGTAGGAGGCCTCATACTCCCTGATTTCAAACCTACTATTTGGCCACAAACTGCTAACACCATGGTATTGGTACACCTGACCACAATACCTAATAAACAATGTGGTGCTGGAACAATGATCAATGGAATAAAATAGATACTCCAGAAATAAATCCATCTACCTATGGACAAACTAAATTGTCAGTTTGTTGTGTTTGGGGAGAAAATCATTCTAATTGGTACAGCACTTGTCTGTCAATTTGCTGTACTGAGATAATTTGTTGGTGTCTCTGATACTGAAAGCTATGCCACTGGTGTGTCAAATGCCACAAGGATTACCGATGGTAGACAGGTTTTAGCAGAGCTCCCAGATTAAGACATACTAAGAAGCAGGATTGGCAATCCATTTCTTAAATAACAGACCTCTGAAAACTCTATGAACAGTAGAGGAACACAGATAGTTACAGCATTAGAGGCAGAGACCAGCTTGGAAGTTAATCGAAATGAGGGGGAAAAAATGGCAATCATCCTTTAATAATTGGAACATGGAATGTACGAGGCTTGAATATTTAAAAAGTATAAATTGTGAAAAAATGAAATGGAGCACAAGAACAACCTCAACGTTGACATTCTGGGCATTAGTGGAATGAGATGGACTAACTCCAGCCACTTTGAATCTGATAATCACATGGAACTATTCTGGGGATGAAAAGCAGAAGAATGGTGTTGCATTCATAGCCAAAAAGTCAATTTCAAGTTCTATGCTGAAATACAATGTTGTGAGTGATAGGCTATTACCCATATGCATACAAGGAAGATCCATTAATATGCACATTATGTAAATATATGCTCTTACATTTAGAGCCAGAAAGGAAGAAATTTAAAATTTTCACCACATCTTGCAGTCTGAAATTGACTACACATACAATTAAGTTGGGTTAATAATAATTGGTGAGTGGAATGAAAAAGTTGGAAAAAATAAAGAAGAAATAGTAGTCAGAAAATATGGGATTGGTGATAGAAATTAAGCTGGAAGTAGAATGATAGGATTTTGTATTTTCAATGATTTATTCATTGCAAACATCTTTTTTTAAAAACACAAATGGCACCTTGACACATAGGCTTCACCTGATGGGTTGTGTAGGAATCAGATTGACTACGTCTGTGGATGGAATCCATAGAGAAGCTCAATATCAGCAGTTAAAACTAGGCTAGGGGCAAACTGTGGGTCAGACCATCAGTTACTTATGTGCAAGTTCAAATTGAGGCTGAAGAAAATGAAAACAAGTCCACAGGAACCAAAACATAATCTTCAATCTATTAGATGTGAATTTCAAAATAATATTAAGAATAGGTTTGAAACATTGAACATCAATGATTGAAGACCAAATGAGTTGTGGGATGATCTCATTAATGAAGAGAGCAAAAGGTCATTACAAAGGCAGAGGAGAAAGAAAAAGTCTAAATAGATGTTAGAAGAGACTAAAAATTGCACTAGCGCACTGAGATGTCAAAGCAAAAAGAAAACACACCAAAGTGAAAGAGCTGAACAGAAGAGTTCAAAGGGCAGCTTAAGAAGAAAAAGCAGCACTTCACCGAAGACAACATCCAGATGGCTAACAAGCTCATGAAGAAATGCTCAAAATCCCTAGCCCTAAGAGAGATGCAAATTAAAACAACTATGAGATATCATCTCACCCCAGTCAAAA
>NW_006399911.1:6912202-6929217 GCF_000299155.1 Elephantulus edwardii | reverse complement strand
ACTGGAAAATTTCAGGAAGTACCATCTGAGCAGAAGCCAATGATAATGAAGGTGGAAGTGGAAGCTGCATTGAAGACATTGACAAAAAAAATCAGACCCCAGGAACAGATGGGGTACCGACTGACTTGTTTCAATTAAAAGATGCAGCCCTGGGTGCACTAACCAGTTTATGCCAGGAAATTTGGAGGATAAGTGTCTGGCCAACGGATTGGTAGAGGTCCATATTGATCCCATTCCCAATAAAGATGATTCAACTGAATGTGGAAACTGTCAAACAAGATCATTAATGTCACATGCAAGAAAAATTCTACTGAGGATCATTGAAAAATGGCTAGAACAGTACATTGATAGAGAGCTGCCAGAACTTCAAGAAGAATTTAGAAGAGGCCATGGCACCAGGGATATAATTGCTGATGTCAGATGAATCCTAGCTGAAAGTAAAGAATATCAGAAGAATGTCTATTTATGCTTTCTTGACTATGCAAAGGCGTTTAACTGTGTGGATCGTAACAAGTTATAGCTAAAATTGAGAGGAATGGGAATCCCAGAGCACTTAATTATGCTCATGAGAAACCAATACCTAGACCAAGAGGCTGTTGTACAAACAGCAAGGGAACATTACATGGTTTAAAATTAAGAAGGAAATGTATCAGGGTTGTAGTCTCTCTATATACCTATTCAAACTGTATGCTGAGCAAATTATTCAAGAATCTGGACTCTGTGAAGAAGAATGTGGCATCCAGGTCAGAGGAAGACTCATCAATAACCTGCATTATGCAGATGACACAAACTTGCTTGCTTCAAGTGAGGAGCATTTGAAGTATTTGTTGCAGAAGATCAAGGAATGCAGCCTTCAATATGGATTGCATCTCAATGTCAAGAAAACAGAGATTCTTACGAGTGGACCAATAGGCAACACCATGATAGATGGAGAAAAGATTAAACTGCCAAGAACTTCACCTTGCTTGGATCCACAATTAACACCCTTGGTACCAGCAGTCAGTAAATCAAGAAACATATTGCACTGGGAAAGTGTGCAGTTAGGGACTTCTCCAAATTATTAAGGAGTGATATCAGTTTGAAGACTAGGATGCATCTGATTCAGGCCATGGTCTTTCCAATCACTTGTTATGCATCTGTTGTGTTGTTGTTTTTATGTTCCATCAAGTCACCTGTGACTCGTAGTGACCCTATGTAGAATAGCTCTCAACCTTGCCCTATTCTGAGCCAGTCTCACTGATCTTGATACACATACACCCATGACCCCACTTACTATTGACACCTACTGTGTCAATCCATCTCATCCAAGGTCTTCCTTTCCTGTGCTATCCCTCCACCTTCCCAAGCATGGTGTCTGTCTCCAAGGATGAGTCCTTCCTGGCCATGTGCCCAAAATATGTGAGATAGAGTTTCAAAATCCATGACTCCAAGGAGAAATTTGGTTTCACGCTCTCAAAGATAGACTTATTTGTTCTCTTGACAGTTCATGATATGTTCAATACACTTCTCCAGCACCAAACTCAAAGGCATTGATTATTCTTCTGTAATCCTTAGTCTTTCTCCAGCTCTCTGATGCATAGTAAGTAATTGTGAAAACCATGGCTTGCATCAAGTGCACCTTAGTCCCTAGACTGACATCATCACTTTTTTAGCATTTTGGAGAACTCTCTCAAAACAAACTTCCTCAGTGCAGTTTGTCTTTTGATTTCCTGACTTCTGGGGACAAGTGTGTTGATTGTGGAGCCAAGGTGGACAATGAATAAGGATGACAAAAGAATTGATGCCTTTGATTCAATGCAATTCCAATACAAATACCAGTTCCATTCCTCAGTTAGATGGAAAAGACAATCTCCAATTTCATTTGGAATGGAAAGAGGCCCCAAATAAGCAAAGCACTCCTTAAAAAGAGAAATAAGGTAGGAGACATCTCACTCCCTGATTTCAGAACCTACTACACTGCAGTGGTGGTCAAGACAGCATGGCACTGGTATAATTGCAGAGATACAGATCAATAGAATAGAATAGAAAATCCAGAAATCAGCTCATCTATCTATGGTCAATTGATTTTGACAAAGAGATGAAATCAGTTAAGTGGTAAATGACAACCTTTTTAACAAATGGTGCTGGCAAAATTGGAAAACTATCTGTAGAAAACTCAAGCAAGCTCCACACCTCACTCCATACATAAAAACCAACTCAAAATGGATCATGGACCTAGAACTAAAACTAAAGACGATACATTTCATTAAAGAAAAGCTTGGAAGAATTCTAGAAGTCCTAATCCACAGCATAAACAGTCTTCCAAGAATCCTGAAAAATCTACAACCAGTAGAAGATAAAATAGATGAATGGGATCTTCTAAGAATCAAACTCCTATGCACATCCAAAAACGTCTCCAACAGAGTAAAAAGGAAAGCTACAGACTGGGAAAAAATATTTGGTAATGACATGTCAGATAAAGGACTTATATCTAGAATTTATAAAATATTCAAGCACCACAACAAGATAAAGGTAAATAATCCAATTGAAAAATGGGCACAGGATATGAACAAACGCTTCACTGAAGAAGACATTCAGATGGCTAACAAGCACATGAAGAAATGTTCAAAATCCCTAGCTCTAAGAGATATGCAAATCAAAACAACTATGAGATATCATCTCACCCCAGTCAGAATAGCAAAATTTAACAAAACAGCAAGCAACAAGTGCTGGTGAGGTTGTGGAGAAATTGGAACCCTTATTCACTGTTGGTGGGAGTATAAAATGGTGCAACCACTATGGAAGGCTGTATGGCACTTTCTCAAAAAGTTGCAAATAGAGGTACCATTTGACCCAGCAATTCCTCTATTGGGAATAGACCCCCAAAGAGATCATAACTGCCACCCAGGCAGATATATGCACACCCATGTTTATTGCGGTTTTGTTCACAATAGCAAGGAGTTAGAAACAACCTAAGTGTCCATTAACAAGCGAATGGATAGAGAAGCTGTGGTATATTCACACAATGGAATACTACTCTGCACTGAAAAACATGAAACTCATGGTGACCCTAGAGGACATTAAGCTGAGTGAAATATCTCAGTCACAAAAAGGCAAATACTGCATAGTGCCACTGTTGTAGAACAGGACTGACATTAGGATTGGAGTAAGATTGAGAAAAATTGGGTAAATTATGTATACCTCTTTGAAACAGATGATGGAGGGAACAGTTTAAAAGTGATATATGGTTGGGTATTATAGTTATGACAAGAGTCCAGAATGATAGTTGCATAGTGGAGTGTACTGGGGCGGAGGGGGTTGGTTTGTATACCAATGAAAACATTTTTCTTTCACATTTCAAAGAGAGGAGTGAATGGGGGGGGTAGGGGTGGGCAGCGAGAAAAGTGTAACAATGAATGGATGAAAATCCAAAATCTCTGTAAACGTTCATTAAAATTAATTAAAAGAAAAAAGGAAAAGAATTGATGCCTTTGAGATGTGGTGTTAGAGAAGAGTACTGAACATTCCACGGATTGACAAAAGAACAATGTCTTGGATAAAGTGCAGGCAAAGTGCTCTTTGGAGCTTTATCAGCTTTGCCTCACATACTTCAGATTTGTTGCTAGGAGGAGCTATTCCTGGGAGAGGGACACATTGGTAGGAAAGGCAGAGGGTTGGCAGAGGAGGGGAAGAACTTCAACTAAGTGGATTGACACAGTGACTGCCACAATGGGCTTTAGTGTGTCAGGAAGTGTGAGGATGGCACAGGATAGGACAAGGTTCAGATCTGTTGTTCTTTGGGTGGCTATGGGTCATACTCAGTTCAGTGGCACCTAACAATAACAACAACAATCTATGGACAATTAATCTATGATAAAGAGATAAAAATCTATTAACTGAGGAAAAGAGAGTTTCTTTAACAAATGATGCTGGTAAAATTGGCTATCCATCTGAAGAAAATGGAAACAAGATCCATAAAAAAACCTAATGTAAGTTGATCAAGGACAAGAGTAAAACCTAAAACAATAAAGGTCATCAAAGAAAAATGGGGCAAACTTCAGGGCTCTGAGCTATGGTTTAAATAGACTACAAACTATAACAGATACATGATCAACAGAGCATAAATTAAATGATTGGAACTTCCTCAAAAGTAAATCTTAATGTAATTAAAAAATAAGTCCCCTGAAGTGTGGAAAATAAAGATCCTACAGATTGGGGGGAAATGCTTACTAATGACACACAATCCAACATGAAATGGAACTTATAAAATAATATCCTTAACATCACATGCAAGTAAAACCTTCTTGACGATTATTTTTAAAATATTGACAATAGACTACCAGAAATTCAAGACTGATTCAGAAGAAGCTGTGATATAAGGAATATCATCATTCTGATGTCAGGTGGATATTGGCTGAAAGTAAAAAAATACCAGAAGGATGTTTACTTGTGTTTTATTGATTATGCAAAGATATTTGACTGTGTGAATCATAACAACCTATGACTAATATTGAGAAGAGTTGGAATCCCACAATACTTAATTGTGCCCATGTGGATCTTATACCTAGTCCAAGAGACTGTGATCCAAAGAGAACAAGGTTCTAAATTCTAACTATTCAAACTCCGTGATTTCAAATCAGGACAAGTGTGCATCAGGGCTGTATCCTTTCTCTATATTTACTCAATCTTTGTGCTGAGCATATCATTCAAGAAGCTGGAATGTGGTTTACATTTCAACTTCAAAAAGGCAAAGTTCCTCACCACTCAACCAATAAGAAATATTGTGATGGAGAAAAGATTGAAGTTGTCAACAATTTTATTTTACTTGGATACCACTCTCATGGTAGTGGCAGTCAAGAGGTCAAAAGGCATGTTGTATAAGGAAAATGTGCTGTCAAGGACCTCTCCAAAGTGCTAAAGAGAAAGGATGCCAATTTAAAGATTAACATACACCCAATACAAGCCTCGGTCTTTTCAATTTCTTCCTATGCATTTGAAAGACGGATAATGAATAAGAATGACAAAAAAGTTATGCCTATGAATTGTGGTGTTGGTGAGGAATAGTGAACATAGACTTAATGTTTAAGAATATTAACTATAGAGGGTCTCCCATGCCGTCCTCTACAGAGTTCATGTGTCTGGAGCACCAGCATCATAGTGGAGTGGAAAAGGCAACTAAGAACCATTAATAAAAATGGGCAACTAGAATGCAAAACTTGAGAATCGGGAAGAAGGATTGGTAGTCAGAAAAATGGACTTGGTGACAGAAATGAGGCTGGAGATAAAATGATAAAATTCTGTATAATCTAGAATTTATTTATTGCAAACACCTTTACAAGAAACTCAAACAGTGACTATATACATGGAATTTACCTGATGGTCCAAATAGACCCATAATATTAAACATAGGAAGGACTGTATATTATATATACTGGAGTCAGATTGAGTACATCATGAAAAAAATCATTAGAGGAGCTCAATATCAGCTATGAAAATTAGGTCAGGTGCTGATTGTGGAACAGACCATCAACTACTCGTATGCAAGTTTGAACTGAAGCTAAAGAAAATGAGATCAAATGCACAAGAACCAAAGTCTGACCTTCTATTTATTCCACCTAAATTTAAAAACCATGTCAGGAACAGGTTTGAGGCCTTGAACGCTTACGAGTGAAGACTTGATGAACTGTGTGAAGAAATAAAGAATATCATCCATGAAGAATGTAAAAGGTCATTATAAAGACAGAGGAAGAAGAAAAGACCAAAAGGGATGTCAGAAGAGACTGAATATTGTACTAGAGCACTGAGAAGCCAAAGCAAAGGGAAGAAATAAAGAAGTTATGGAGCTTAAGAGAAGATCTCAAAAGGCAGCTCAGGAAGACAATGCAAAGTTTTATAATGAAATGTGCAAAGAACTGGAGTCAGAAAATCAAAAGGGACAAACTTAGGCAGCATTTCTGAAGTTGAAAGAACTGAAGAACAAATTTAACCCTCAAGTTGAAATGTTTAAGGATGCTATGGGCAGAATAGAAGATGGACGGAGTACACAGAGTTAAAGTACCATAAAGAATTGGCTGAAACAGAAAAATTTCATGAATCAGCATATGATCAAGTGGCGATGTTAATGGAGGAGGAAGTTCAAGCTGCTCTGAAGAACTTGGTAAAAAACAAGGCCCCAGGAATTGATGGTATACCAACTGACATATTTCAACAAACAGACACTGCCCCCTGTGCTCACAAGATTGTGCAAAGAAATCTGGTGGACTACTACTTAGACAACTGACTGGAAGAGATCCATATTTATTCCCATTCCAAAAAAATATGATTCGACAGAGAGTGGAAATTATTGAACAACATCACTAATATTACACACAAGGAAGATTCTGCTGAAGATTATTTTAAAAACTGTTGGGGCTTAATTATAGGGTCACACAATTTGATGGGTGGGGGGAGGGGTGCATAAAGGAAAGGGGAAATATCTAGTGTGAAAAACAAAGTACACGAACTTTATAAATTTTGTAAGTAAATAAGTATAAAATTAAAAAAATTTAAAACCTCCAAACTATTGGAGCAGTACATTTCCAGATGTGCAAGCTGGGTTTGAAGAGGCTGTGGTACTAGAGGCATAGTCAACATTAGACGGATCCAGCTGAAACCAGAAAGCACCAGAGGAATGTCTGTCTGTGTTTCATGAACTATGCAAAGGAATCTTGAGAAGAATGGGAATCCCAGAACACTTAATGTGCTTATGCAAAACCTATCCTTGGACCAGGAAGCTGTCATTAAAACAGATCAAGGAAATACTGCGTGGTTCAAATTAGAAAAAAAGTGCATATCAGGGATGAATCCCATCTCCATATCTTTTCGATCTGTAGAACAGATCAGGCTGGACTTTATGAGGAGGAATGTGGCATCAGGTTAGAGGAAGACTCATCAACAACCTACGTTATGCAGATGACACAACCTTATCTGCTGAAACTGAGGAGGACTTGAAGTTTTTACTGCAGAAGGTCAAGGATTGCAGTCTTCAATATGGATTGAAGCCCAACATCAAGAAAACAAAGATTCTCACCACTAGGCACATTGGCAGCATTATGATAGATGGAGACAGGATTGAAATTATTCACAGTTTCAGCTTGCTTGGTTCCACAATCAACACTCACAGCACCATCAGTCAGGAAATCAAAAGAAGAATTGCATTAGGAAAATCTACTGTCAGAGACCTCATCAAAGTGCTAAAGAGCAATGATGTCAGTCTAGAGACTATGGTGGCCTGATTCAGGCCATGTTCTTCATAATTATTTGCTATGCATCAGAGAACCGGACAGTGACTAAGGATGACTGAAGAAGAATCAATGCCTTTGAGTTGTGGTGCTGGAGATTATTGAACATTATGGACTACCAGGAGAACAAACAGGTTTGTTCTAGAGAGAGTGAAACTAAGTTGCTCCTTACAGGCAAGAATTTTGAAGCTCCATCTCACATACTTTGGGCATGCTACCAGAAAGGACTGGTCCTTGGAGAAGGACATCATGCTTGGAAGGGTGGAGGGACAGCACAGGAGAGGAAGACCCTAAATAAGATGGATTGACACAGTAACTGGGGTAATTAATGGGGTAGATGTGTCAGAGACAGTGAGATTAGCTTAGAATAGGACAGAGCTCAGAGGTATTGTACGTAGAGTCACCATGAGTCACAATCAACTCGGTGGGACATAACAACAATATTTAAGAACAGTAAGTGTAGTATTAATAGTAAATATTAGTATCACCAAAAGTAACAAGTAAATTTGTCTTGAAGGAAGTGCAATGCATGTGCTCCTTAGAGGAAAGCATTGTGAAACGTTGCCACACTTCCTTTGGGCATAATTTCTGGAAGAATCAGTTCTTGAAGAGAGATGTCATGCTGAGAAAGATAGAGGGTCAGTGAAAGAAAAGAGCAACCATCAGCAAGATCGATTGACACAGTGACTGCAGCGATGGGCTCAAGTAGGACAGAGATGATGAGGATGGCACAGGATAGGGCAAAGTTCAGATGTGCTTTTCATAGGGTCACTATGAGTTGTGAAAAACTTGATGGCATCTAACAAAAATGACAAATCTAATAAGGAACTAATTTCTAAAATTCATAGAAAACTTTAATACCTCAACAAGAAAAAGACAAACAATCCAATCTCAAAATGGGTAGAGGACCTGAATAGACATTTCATCAAAGAAAGCATTCAGCACCTCAACAATAAAAAGGTAAACAATACAATCACCAAATGGACACAAGATATGAACAGACACTTCACCAAAGAAGACATTCAGATGGGAAACACACCCATGAAGAAGTGTTTAAAATCTCTAGAGAGATGCAAATCAAAACAACTATGAGCTATCATCTCATCCCAACAACAATAACAAAGTTCAGCAGGCCAGCAAGCAATACATACTGGTGATGTTGTGGAGATAATGGAACTCTTATTCACTGCTTGCTGGTAGGATTTTAAAATGATACAGCTGCTATGGAAGATGGTCTGGTGCTTTCCACAAAAGTTGGAAATAGACGTACCATTTGACCCAGCAATTCCACTACTAGAAATAAACTCTAAAAAATCTAGAGCCATGACTCAAATAGAGACATTGCACAGCCATGTTTATTTCTGCGTCATTCACAATAGAAAAGAGACAAAAGCAACTCAAGTGTCTATCAACAAACAAATGGATACAAAAACTGTGCCTACGTTCACACAATGGAATAATACACAGCACTGAAAAACAATGAAACAGTAAAACATTACACAACATAGGGGAGCATTGAGGACATTATACTTAGTTAAATATCTCAGTCACAAAAGGACAAATACTGCACCACACCCTCTTTAGAAAATAGGACAGACATGGGATGGGGCTTGGGAAGTGGTGTAGCCCTGGTATGTACACTCGTGTTAGCTCCGCGAGGTAACTCGTGGTTGCTGTGATGCTGAACACTGTGACACTGCTGTGTCAAATGCGGTAAAGGTTACCCATGGTGGACAGTGTTTGATGGAGCTCCCAGATTTAAAACAAGCTTGGAAGCAGGAGTGGTATCCACTTCCGTAATAGCTTGCCTTTGAAAACCCTATGAACTTGGAGAAAGGATGAAAGTCACACAAGTGTTGAGGACTTTCGTTCATAGGGTCGCTATGAGTCGCCTGCAACTTGACGGCACTTAACAACAACAACAACATTGTAGTATATTTTATATTCTCTTATATCATATCAATAATATCATATTATAATTTGGAAGCAGGAGTGGCATCCACTTCCTAAACAACTTGCCTCCAGAAAGTCTATGAACTTTAATAAATATCGACAGTTATAGAAAGGCTTCAGGCCTTTTGTTCATAGGGTCACTATGAGTCATGCTTGACTCGAAGGCAATCAACAACAACATATCATATCATATCATATCATATCATATCTAATGAGTTACCATTGCTCTATGCCTATTATCACTCTGTCTTTTCAAGTCCCTATTGAAAAGGGGCAATATTTTGTTACTACTGAAATAGATACTTTGGATATGTGCAGGATCTCCTTTCCATGCATGTATTTCTTCTGTTATGGTAAGAATTCTTATCCACTGGTAAGAATGTCTTATCCACTGTTATGGCATCCCACACAGCATTATTCAGATCAACAGATTAACTTCATAGCAAATCAAGAGTGGTAATGTCTATGCTCATAAAATTCACCAATCTTATGCACATCCAAAAACTTCTCCACCAGGGTAAAAAGGGAAGCCACAGACTGGGAAAAAGTATTTGGTAATGATATACCAGATGAGGGACTTATATCCAGAATTTATAAAATACTTGAACACCACAACAAGATAAAGGTAAATAATCCAATTGAAAAATGGCACAGGATATGAACAGACACTTCACCGAAGAAGACATTCAGATGGCCAAACAAGCAAATGAAGAAATGTTCAAAATCCCTAGCTCTAAGAGAGATACAAATCAAAACAACTATGAGATATCATCTCACCCCAGTCAGAATAGCAAAATTTAACAAAGCAGCAAGCAACAAATGCTGGGGAGGTTGTGGAGAAACTGGAACTCTTATTCATTGTTAGTGGGAGTGTAAAACGGTGCAACCCCTGTGGAAGGTGGTATGGCGCTTTCTCAAAAAGTTGCAAATAGAGATATCGTTTGTCCCAGCAATTCCACTACTTGGAATATACCCCAAAGAGATCATGACTGACATCCAAGCAGATATATGTGCACCCATGTTTGTCGCAGCTTTGTTCACAATAGCAAGGAGTTGGAAACAACCTAAGTGCCCATCAACAAATGAATGGATAGAGAAGCTGTGGTATATTCACACAATGAAATACTATGCTGCATTGAAAAACAAGGAACTCATGCAATATTATTCAGAATGGGTGACCCTGGAGGATATTATGCTGAGTGAAGTATCTCAGTCACAAAAGGACAAATACTGCATGGTGCCACTGTTGTAAAGCAGGACTGACATCAGGGTTTGGAGGAGACTGAGAAAGATGGGTTCAATAATGTATACTGCATTGAAACAGATGAAGGAGAAAACTGTTTAAGAGGGAAAATTATTAGGTATTTTTGTCATGACAGGAGTCCAGAGTGAAGACTATATAGTGGAGTGGACTTGGGGGGAGGGATTGTAAAAAAATGAAAGAATTTTTCTTTACTCTTCCAAGAGGGTAGTGTACTAGGTTGGAGGGTTGGGAGGGGAGAAAAGTGCAACAATGAGTAAATGGAAACCCAAAGTCTTGGTAAATTTTCATTGAAACTAATAATAAATTTTAAAAAAATACAAAAAAATAGATAAGAGATATACCAAAAAAATTCACCCGTCTTACCAGGTTCCCCATAATCCTAAAGCAATTGGCTTGCTAAATGGTCTTCTGAAGAGACTGTTATAGCCCCCACTAAGCAGCAAATTATCTAAGTCAGTGTCTAATATATAACATTGTTTCTCCAATGGCCAGGATCCATTGGTCTAGGAATCAAAGGTCGAAGCGAGAATGGCACTATTATTACCTCTCGTGACCCACTTACAAAATTTTTCCTCTCTTCCCTGCAACCCTGTGCTCTGTGGGTCTGGAAGTCTTTGTTCCAAACAGAGGAATATTCCCACCTGGATACACAAGACTGGCTCCAGTGAGCTGGAAGTTAAGAATGCCACCTGGCCACTCTTTAGGCTGCTCATGTCTCTGGATCAACAAGCAAAGAAGGGAGTAATTATATTGTCTGGTGTGATTAATCCTGATTATCAAGAGGTAATTGGATTGATATTACATAATGGAGGTTAAGAAGAGCATGTCTAAAATAAAGAAGATTTCTGATGTCATCTCTTTTTTTTAAAACTCATTTTCATTCTCCTTTTCCTCCTTATGTTATATCTTAATGTGATTACAGTCAGTGGAAAGCTACAGCCACCCAATCACTTGTAATGGCTCAGACCCTTCAGGAATGAAAGTGGGTCACTTTACCCAAAGAGTCATGGTCAGCTGTGGTGCTTGAGAAGGCAAAGAGAATATGCAAATGTGGTGGAGGAAGTTAGCACTAAATACCTTCTCTGACCACTGGATCTGTTATAGAAACAAGGATTGTAACTATTATGATCATTCTTCACTTGTATGTGTGCAGGAATTAATTTTGTTTTCTTGACTTACAAAATATAAGATATAAACAGGTCTAGAATTTTTTTGTTGTTGGATGTTCATGTCGTGTTAGGCTCAAGTATTATTTGGTAATTGTATTTAAGATTGTGGTTTAAGGAGATGTGTGCTGCTATCAAGTTGGCAAGAAGTGGAGTGTGATTATTAAGATTGTGTGTCAATTTGACTGCCTAGAATTCCCTGCTGTGATAATTATGATGACATCTGATTTAATGTAATAATTTTCTTGATGAGACCTGATACAATGCAGTCACTTTCATGAGATCTGATATAAACAAGCAGTGAGTTAAAAGAGAGTTTCCTCCAAGGTGTGATATGCATCAAATACACATGGATGTCTGGCAAAGTTCTCTTGCTTTTTTGCATGATCTGAGTCCTATATCTGGTTCCTCACCACGTGACCTCTGCTTCTTTAGACTTAAGCCAGCTGTCTGCCGTATTGTTCAGTGATCTTGGATTCATCAGCCTCAGAAGTCAGCAGCCAGAGATTTCCAGCTTACTGATCTTGGGTTCTTCAGCCCTATATCCATGTAACTCAGGAAAATCCAGCAGCCTACTTTACCCAAGAAGTTGGAACTTGACATCCTCTATAGCCATTTCCTTGAGACAAATAGTCTTGAGTGTGTGTGTGTGTGTGTGTGTGTGTGTGTGTGTACGTGACACCTAACAACAAACCTACACACACACACACACACACTCCCCTTGGTTCTCTTTGCTGCTATTGAAAACCCAGCCCAAGACACTGTTCAGAAGGTCTTTATAGGTGCAAGTTGCCACATCTTTGCTCTGTACAGTGACTGGTGGGTTTGAACTACCAACCTTTCAGTTAGTAACCAAATGCCTAACATATCACAAGGGCTCATATTGCGTACATAACAGAGGGACAAAATCAAAGGATATATATATATATATATATATCCTTTTTTATATATTTCTGTACTTTTAATATATTTATATGTTTTATATTTTATGGTTATTAATATATCCATTACTTTTCATATAGCACGAGTGACATCTGCTTGCTAAATATAATGCCTCTGGAAACTCTATGAACTTTAATAAATGTTGATAGTTGTAAAGGGGCTTCAGGCCTTTTGTTCATAGGGTCACTATGAGTCATGCTTCACTCAATGGCAATCAACAACAACAACATCAACAATATCTCCATTACTTTTCATATAGTATAAGATGTTTATTTTTTTGGAAACAGTTTATTTTTAGTTACATGCAAACTGGAATCTATGAGGAAGAATGTGGCATAAAGATTGGAGGAAAACTCACCAATAATCTCAATAATGTTATGCCAATGATATAGTCTTGCTTACTTAAACTGAGGAGGACTTAAAGCACTTGCTGCAGAAGTTTAAACACTGGGTTGCATATCAATATCGAGAAAACAAAAATTTCTACCACTGGAGTGATAGGTAATATCATGATAGATGGAGAAAAGATAGTAACTGTCAAAAGCTTTCTCTTACTTAGATCCACAACCAATACCTTTGGTACCAACAGTCAAGAGATCAGGAGACATAGTGCACTGGGAAAGTCTGCAGTCAGTGACCTCTTCAGATTATTGAGGAGCAATGATGTCAGCTTAAGGACAAAGGTATGTTTGATTCAGGTCATAGTCTTTTCAATAATGTGCTATGCTGCTGAGAGTTAGACAGAGAATAGGATGATAGAAGAAAAATTGATGTGTTTGTGCTGTGGTGTTAGAGACTATTGAATATCCATCCCATGGACTGCCAAAAGAACAAACATATCTTGAAGAAGGTGCAGCCAGAGAGCTCCTTGGAGGCAAAAATAACAAAGCTTCATCTCACACTTTTTCAGCATGTTGCTAGAAGAGGTTATTCTTTGTAGAGGTACATCAAGCTTGAAAAGGTGGAGGGTCGGTGGAGGAGCGGAAGACTATCAACCAGATAGATTGACAGTGATTGCTACACGAGTGTGTCAGAGATTGTGAGAATGGCACAGGATAGACAGGGCTTAGACGTGATCTTCATAGGGTCGAACTCATGAGTCGTATTCAGCAGGGATCAGGATGCTGAGGAGCTAATTTTTTTTACCTTGGGGGGTGGACATGGGAGCTAGCAGGGGCTAAGCCTGGCTATCTATCCTCACATGGTGTCATCCTTGGAAGGACCATTCTTCACAACACACAGGAAGAGGTATTCAAGTGCTATACTCTTGGGACAGATCCCAGCTCCCAATGTCTGTCATTGAAAGGGGAATCCAGGGGGAAAGAAGGTGTATTTTGTTCAGGGTGAAGAGCAAAGGAAATCAGAGCTAGTGGAGGCCTGCATTTGAATAATTTGTGTTAGGACCTAAGGACGATGTTTAGGAGAGGGCTGGGGAAGAAACAAGGAAGAACTGGGTGAGGTTTGGGACTCGCTCATTCCAAGTTCCTGGGAGAGCTCAGGCTTCTCTCTTCCTCGAAGACTTATATCCTTTATCTATAAAACTGTGCCTCCCCTGGCTTTGGGAACAAACCCATATGGCTCAATCCCAAGGACCATGTCCCCTGGCCCCAAGCCCTGGCCCTTGTGTCTCATCCATCTGAGATACTGATTCTCCTATAATTTTGTCCTGCAAATGCTCTGAAGTCAGTTCCTGAGGCCTGGCTTAGGGGATTGCCTGTTCCTAGCAAGGGCTCAAATCTCAGCCCAGAGTAAAAGGAAGCTTAACTGCTGCTGGCCGCTGGTGAGTTTCCCAGGACACCAACAGAGAGGTACTCCACATCCTACGGGGAACTCTGATTAGTTTTAAGATAAAATGCTATCCTAGTCTCTCTCAGCATCTCTGAGGTATCAGGACCCACTTAAAGTTGAAAATGACCTCAGGTAATGTTTCAAAGTGATTTTTTATATCAGGCTTCATGGGGTTTCTTCAAGGGAATGGCCTTCCCTCCACAGGGCTTGGAAGGCATGGGTGCTGGGCAGTGCTGGGCCTGCCTGACAACCACACTGGGCTTGACACACCCAGAGCAGGAACCTAGTACTGACAACCACTTGAGCCCCCAGGTGCTGTGGTTATGCCTGCGGTCACCCAAGCTGCCGGTCAGGAAACCCCTGGGGTCCTGGGGTTCTGGGGTAGCAGCAAGGATACCAGCTGCTTGCCCGGCAGACACATCTGTCTGCGTACTACCACCCTGAACTCTTGCTGTACCACATATACTTGTCCCCCACCCATAGCAGGCTACACAACGCCAACCTTGTGAATGTCCTCCCACTTCTTTTCCATAGACGTGCAATGCCAGTGACTACTTATGCCCAGTGTCTCTGTGTTTCTCTCTCCTCTACGACCACAGAAACAAGTCTCTCTCTAACTGTGAGCTCCAGACCACCTTTTTCCTGGCATTCCAGTTGTCCAAAGCATGACATGTCCTAAGCTTTCCTAGCACAAGATAGCCCTAGAGGAGGTCTGACACTTGAGCAGGTGCTGGAGTGCCGCCTGAATGGCCAAAGAGGACGAGTCTCAAGGATTCCCGCCATAAATCCCTTTCTCCATAGTGACAGCTACAGCTTAGTCTCCCCATCCCCAGTCTTTGACAGTGGTATTAATTGCAAGAGACTGATTCTCATACTTGGTTTAGAGTGATACTTAATTTTAAAATTAGTAATGAATCCATTTTATCTGGTGCAGGCTGAGAAGACTGGGCTCTTAGAATTGTCTATTGCTGTGGTGTTGGGCTTCTTGTTGGGTTGGGGCCAGGGTTGTTGGCTCCATCTCTGTTCTTGTTGCTCACCTGCTGGTTCAGGTGTGCTGGTGCCACTCAGATGTGGAAGCTGATGGAATGGTTGTGCTCAGTTTTCCTCATGGCAGCTGTCACGGACATTGGCCTCCAATCTTCCTCTTCCATGGACGCCAGACTATTGTGGGCTGCATCCTAAACATCTCATCCTTGATGACCACAGGTGACATTTCTCTCCATGTCTAACAGAAGCTTTATACTTCCCTTCACTGCTATGATCTCCAGGCTGTGTTCCTAATCCTTACCTGTTTGCTTTCCAGACCCCTGGGAATCATACTGAACTCTTCTTTATGAGACACTGGGGATTCTCCCTTTTTCTCTTGTCCTACTTCACTTCCCTGATCTAACTCTTAATAATCCCTCACTCAAAGGCAGTGAGTGAGTAAGCCAGGTGAAAGTCTGAGATCCCAGCTACAGAGAGAGCTCAGAAAGTGCAAAGGCCCTGGGTCAAGAGCAATGCTCCAAGCAAAGAAGCCACTGAGCTGAACAGAGGAGAGGAGAGTAGTAAAGAGGAGGGAAGTGATAGAGAGCTGGGTCACCTGTAGGTCCTTCTACCATCTGGTTCTTTGTTGAGTAGATGGATTTTATTTTGATGGATGGCTTTGGTAATTTGTGGAGTAGACTGTTGGGTGTTGAGTGGTAGTAGGGAGCTAAACGAAAACACAATTGAAGGCAATTCTTCAAGAAGAGCATGCGTAGTGACTTGGATTGGAGTTACAGTAATGGAGGTAGAAAATTGATTGGTTATACTTGTTGTTACATGCCATCAAGTTGCTTGCTACTCATATAGATCCTATGTACAACAGCTCTGAACTCTGCTTTATCTTGAGCCAACCTAATTGTGTCTGACACACCTACCTCCATTATCCTAGTCACTGAATCGATCCATTGCTCATCCAGGGTCGTTTTCTCTTGCACTGTCCCTGCCCCCTCCCAAGCATGATGTTCCTCTCCAAGGACTGGTCCCTCCTTGCAACATGCCCAAAGTTTGTCAGATGAAACTTCAGAATCCTTGCTTCCAAGGAGCAGTCTGGTCTCACCCTCTCTAGGATGAACCTAGTAGTTCTCCTAGAAGTCCATGGTATATTCAATACTCTTCTCCAGCACCACAACTCAAAGGAATGAAATATTAGCTAGTGGAGGGGATGTGGAGGACAAGATAAGGGTGTCAAAAATGACTCTGAATTTTCTAGTGTGACACAATAGAGTTTCCATTAGCTGATATGAAGAAGATAATGGAAAATCACATGTGGAAGGAAAATCAAGAGTTCACTCAGGGAAAAAAAAAGTTAAGAGTACATTCGGAGTGTGCTGGGTCTGTGGGGTATGTGTCTATTACGGAGGGGTTCGCATATTAGGCAGCTAAGCAAGAAATGCCCAACAAGCAATTGGAAACATTAGTGGGTCCAGAAGAAAGGTCAAGACATAAATGGATAGTATTAGTATTATCAATCTACACTGTGGTATGAGAATGGATGAGACCACCCAGGGAGTGAATAGAGGAGAAAGAGGCCAAGAGTGAAGGGGGAAGTGTTGTTGTTGTGTTATGTGCCGTTGAGTCGTTTCCGACTCATAGCGACCCTATGCACAACAGCCCTAA
>NW_006399911.1:6900944-6910277 GCF_000299155.1 Elephantulus edwardii | reverse complement strand
TATGAAATCAAAGTCATATTTTGGCTCCTGTGGATTTGGTTTAATTTTCCTCAGCTTCAGCTTGAACTTGCATATGAATAATTGGTGGTCTGTTCCACAATCAGCCCCCGGCCTAGTTTTCACAGCTGATATTGAGTTTCTCCAGCGGTTCCTTCCGCAGATGTAGTTGATCTGATTCCTATGCATACCATCAGGTGAAGGGGGAACTAGCCAAGGAAAATGAAAAGGAAATGGCTCTTTCTCCATCTATCCCCTCTCATCTGCATCCCATTCTGTAGCAGAGTTCCCTGGTAAGTTAAAAAAGAGGAGGAGTTGTACTGGATAGGTGCAGGGTGGGTGAAAAGATCAAGAAAAGTAGAACATTTGTGGAAAGGTTAGGAGCCCTGAAAAGCAGCTGGCACCAAAATCTTTGTAGGCTGCTGCCATTGGAATAGATCAACTTCAACAGCTCTCCCTCCTTGTGTGCATCTGATAGTGACAAGCTTATTAGCTTCACCACCATCACCTCTATCCTCATCGTCGCCACCATCATACCACCAATTGCTAGCAAAATTATCACCACTAACACTGCCTTTGCCCTCAGCAAGCACCTTAGCTGGTCAAAGCTCTTTATCTGATGGAATAGCCCAAAACTTCCTTCGTGAGTGGTCTGGCTCACTAGTAGTCATGTTAGAATTGAGTTCCTATGGTTTTCCATTTACTTTAATCAAAACTTCCAGGTATGCAAACCATAGGGCTGCAAGGACAGGAAGCAATAACTTCACACATGGATCACTAGGTGTAATAGTGAATAGTGAATAGTATCATTCTCATTTTCACCCTCTTGCATTCTGGTTATTGGAGGAACAGCTCCATTTTCTGGATGCTGGATTAGTACATAGACAGTTTCCAGGAAAATATTGTCCCATCTCTGCAAACTATTGCCACCTAGCTGGCACCATAATTGGGTCTAAGACAATCATGTCATCATCACTTTATCAACTCAGCTGCTACAGGATGTTGGAGAATATGCTAAGATGAATTGATTACATGAGCATACACCATTGGCATAATGCTCTCCGGTCTCTTCCAATTTATGTAGTAACTTTTTAAATGGTTGCTCCTCAGTGCTACATAATATTCTATTGTGTGAATGTACCACAATATCTCATTCCATTCTATTGTAGTTGGACATGTGGGCTGTTTCTATGTTCTTGTGATGGTGAATAATGCTGCCATGAACATTGGTTTATCTCTGCTGTGTCTCAGTTCTGATTTCCTGATATTCCTAGCAGTGGAATAGCTGAGTCATGTGGAATTTCTAAGCTCAACTTTTTGAGGAAATGCCAAGCTGCCTTTCAGAGCGGTTGTATTACTTTACAATCCCACCAACAGTCTATGAAGGTTCTTCTCTCTCCACAACCTCTCCAATATTTATTGCTTGTGGCCCCATTAAACTTTGTCACTGCTACTGGGATGAGATGGCATTTCGTTGTGGTTTTAATTTGCACCTTTTATTTCCAACGATTTTAAACATTTCTTCATGTGTCTGTTCACCATTTGAATCTCTTCCTTCCTCTATGAAAAGTCTTTTGATATCTTTTGTCAATTTTGTAATTGGATCATCGGTCTTTCTTCTGCAAGCTTTTGTTATGAGACCCTTGTCTGAGATGTTATTGCCAAATGTTTTTTCTCCAGTCAGTAAGTTTTCTTTTCATCCTGTTGGAAAAGGGTTTTGATGTACACAGGGATTTAATCTTTAGGAAGTCTCATTCATTAATTTTATTCTCTTCTTGTTGTGTATTTCTTAGCTGTATTTGTCAGCCTCTTTACACCATAGGCCAGGCCTTCTAAGCTTGATCTCACTTTGTCTCTTATGATCTTTATGGTTTTGGGTTTACCCCTAGGGTCTAAAATCTATGTTAACTTTATTTTTGTGCATGGTATGAGGTGTGGATCTTGCTTCAGCTTCTGCAGGTAGCAGTGCCATTTGTTGAAGAGTTGAATGTTATTTCCCCATTTGATAGATTTTGTTTCCTTGTCGAATATCAGTAGACCATAGATAGATGGGTTAATTTTGGGGTTCTCGATTCTGTTCCATTAGTCAATGTGCCAGTCATTGTACCAGAATCATTCTATTTTGGTTGCTATAGCTGTACAGAGGTGTTTGAGATCAGGGAGTGCTATGCTTCCCACTTCATTTTTGTTTTTCAGAAGGTCTTTGCTTATTCAAGGTCTCTTTCCTTTCCAAATAACCTTTCTGTCTCTTTCAAAAATGTATTTGGTATCTGTATTTGGATTGCATTCAATATGTAGACTGCTTTTGGTAGGATTGTTGTTTTCACCATATAGAATTTTCCTATTCATCAACAAGGAACATTTTCCCATTTACTTAGGTCCTTTATTGTTTCTCATGGAAATGTCTTATAGTTTTCTTTATAAAGATCTTTTCTGTTTCTAGTTAGGTTTGTTCCTAAATATCTCTATTTGTGGTTGTCTATTGTAAATGGTATTGCTTTCTTATTTTCCTTCTCTATGTTTTCTTTCTTTCTGTAGATGAATCCCATTGACTTGTTTTGGTCTACAAGCTCTAACAGGTTTTTTGGTTTAATTTTTGGAGTTTTCTGTCATATCGTTTGCATACAGTGACAGTTTGACTATCTTTTGGCCAATCTGGAGCTCTTTTATTCCCTTCTCTTGTCACTTTGCCCTAGCAAATACTTCTAATACGATATTGAATAGAAGTGGTAACAGCTTCCTTGACTAGTCCCTGTTTTCAAGGAAAATGCTTTTAGTCTTTCTCCACTGAGAATGATATTGGCTCTTGGTTTTGCCTATATACTTTCCACAATGTTGAGGATATTCCCTTTTGTTCCTATTGGCTAAGTATTTTAATCAGGAAAGGGTGTTGTATTTTGTCAAAGGCCTTTTCTGTATTAATTGCAAGCACCATGTTGTTCTTATTGCTTTGTTAATATGCTGAGTTACTTTATTTTTCTTAAGGTGAACCATCCTTGCATACCTGTTATGAATTTCACTTGGTCATGATGATTTTTTTTAAAATGTGCTGTTGGATTCTATTGTCCAGAATTTGTTAAGAATTTTTGCATATATATTCCTGTGAGACATTGATCTGTAGTTTTCTTTTTTGATAGTATTTTTGCCTGGTTTTGGTATTAGGGCTATACTTGATTTATAGAATGACCCTAAGAGTGTTCTTTCTTTTCCTATTTTTTGTAATAATTTAAGTAGAATTGGTGATGTAACTTCTCTGAATATTTGGTAGAATTCAGCTGTGAAGGTATCTGGTCCAGGACTTTTCTGCAGAGAAGTCTTTTTATAACCTGCTCAATTTCTTCTTTTATGAGGAATCTGTTCGTTCATCTGTCCATGTCAATCTGGGTATGGCATGAGTTTCAAGGAATTTTTCCAGTTCCTCTAGGTTTTAAAATTTATCAGAATACAGTTTTTCATATTACTCTTATATTATCTATTTAATTTCATTTGGTTCTGTTGTGATGTCACCTCTGTCATATCTTAATCAACTTACATGTGTCTTCTCTTCCCCCCCCCCTTTTGTTGAGTTTGCCAATGGTTTGTCAATTTTATTGACCCTTTTGAAAACTCAGTTCCTGGTCTTACTGTTTTTACATTTTCTATTTCATAGATTTTTAGCTCTTATTCTTATAATTTCCTTTCTTCCAGAGGCTATGGGATTAGATTTGTGTTCTTTTTCTATTTGCTCCTTTCTTCCTTTTTTATATGTTTGCCTATTGCTATGAACAGCCCCTTGAGGGATGTCTTAGCTGCATCCCAGAGGTTCTGGTATGTTGTATTTTCATTTCTTTCAATGAACTTTTTTATGTCAGTCTTTATTTCTTCAATAACCTAATTGTGTTCTAGAAGGGTGTTATTTAGCTTCCACATTGGTGGTTTTATAAGATTTATCCTCTTGTGGTTAATATCTAGTTTTACAGCATTTTGGTCTGAGAAGATACTTCGTATTATTTCTTTTTTTAAAAAAAAAATCATTGGGTCTTGCTTTGTGTCCTAATATGTGATCAATTCTGTAGAATGTACCATGTGCACTTGAGAAGAAAGTAAATAACTTTTGATTGGGTATAGTACCCTGAATACATCCACAAGGTTGAGTTGGTTAATGTATAGTTTAGATCTTCTGCATGTTTGTTAAGTTTCTTTTGAATTTATCTATTCTTTGTCAGGAGTGAAGTGTCAAAGTTTCCTACCATTATTGTGGTGTTTTCTATTTCTTTCTTCCATTCTGTTAACCGTTGTTCTATGTATTTTGCAGGTCTAGCATTTGGTGTATAAATGTTTCCAAAGTTATGTCTTCTTGATCTACTATGCCTTTAATCATTATATAGCACCATTCCTTATCTTTTATGATGGATTTCATCCTGAAGTCTATTTTATCAGAGATTAGTATTCCCAGTCCTGCTTTTTTTGTTTGTGCCAATTGGTTGGAATACTTTTTCCCAACCTTTTGATTCCATCTTTCTCTCCATTTCTTATGTTTCTCCTGTAGGCAACATATTGATGAGTATTGTTTTTTCATCCATCCTGCTACTCCTTTTCTCTTGATTTGTGCATTTGGTCCATACACATTAAATGTGATTATAGACAGGTTAGGTTTTATTGTTGTCATTTTGCTGTGTTTATTTTTCTGTTGTTTCAGGTTACTATGGTTCATCCACTTTCCTTTGGTTTCTCTGTGAGAAGAACTTTCCTTTAAATGTTTTCTATTGATGTTGTTTTAACAAATTCCTTAAGTTCTTTTCTGCAAATGACCTAATTTCTCCTTCATGTTTGATAGCTTTACTGCGGACAGCCTCCTTGGCTGTCAATTGTTTTCTTTCAACTTTCCGTATAGGCCATCTCATTGTCTTCTTGCTCACATGGTTTTTGTTGAGAAATCAGAACTTAATCTGTTTCTCCTTTGTAGGTAATTCTTTGGTTTTTCTCATGCTGCTTTTAGTATTCTATCCTTATCTTTTATTTTGGAGAATTTGACTACGATATATCTGATGTTTTTCTTTTTGGATCTAGTCTAGTTTGTGTTCACTGAGCTTATTGAGTGTTTATTTCTCTGTTCATCATAATACCTGGAAATTTTCTGAGTGATTTCTGTGTCCCTCTTGTGTTCTGGAATTCCAGTCATACCTATGTTGTTCCTTTTGATGTCATCCCATTTGATTTTAATATTTTCATTTTCTTTATGTCTCATCTCTGATTTTTCTTCTAGTATATTTCCACTGAGTCTCTGTCTTCCAGCTCATTTAGTCTCTGATCCACCTCTTCTCTTCTACATTTTGTCCCTCCAGCATGTTGGACACTTCTGCCATTTCCGTCTTAATATTCTGGATTGCCTTTTCACACATTTCTGTTATTTCCAGTACTGTGTTGGCTTTACCCTCTGTCTTGTGATGATATTTTAAGTTCTGGTACCTCTTTGTCTATAGTTTCAATTCTTTTTTCCATCTTTTGTATTTTCTTCTCTAGTTGTTCAAGTTACTCCTCATTAATACAGTGCTTCTAGTTTTCTGTCTCTGGAGTATTTGCTTTCTTAATGGCTTCCATTCTTTCTTCCACTATTTGTGTCTTCCTCTATGTTGTTGTTGTTGTTTTGTTCCATTGAGTCGCAGGCGACTCATAGCGACTCTATGAAGGAGAGTCCTCAACACTTGTGTGTCTCTCATCCTCTCTCCAGGTTCATAGGGTGTCTGGAGGCAAGCTATTACAGAAGTGGATGCCGCTCCTGCTTCCAAGCTTGTTTTAAACGGGGAGTTTCACCCAACACTGTCCACCATGGGTAACCAACCATTAACGCATTTGCCTTCCTCTATAGCTGTTCAAATAATTCCGCATCAATGTATTTCTTCTGGTTCTCTGTGTCTGGGGTATTCATTGGGTTTGCAATATGTTGTGCTTTTCTTAGTAGAAGAGGGGTTCCCCCCCCCCCGCATAATGTTTCATACTGCCTGCTGCTTTCTTGACACTATGTGAATCTTTTCTTGCCAAAGTTATGCTGTTATAATTGTATAATGTCCCAGAAGAAGGGCATGTTCTTTCAAGGATTTATATATTGTTACTCTTCTATTAACCCAAAGACTGCATAGAAGTGATTGTTTTCTCTGGAAAACTGCAATATCCACTCTTGTTCCACTTTGGCTTAAAATCCCAAACTTTCTCAATGTGTTGCAGTCCGGAAGGTTCAAGGACAGAAGTACCTGGATCAGAGAGTGTAGGGATGTATTGTTCTCTGGAAAGCCTTGGGAGACTCCTGTTTCCTTTTATCTTAAGAAATCCCAAGCCTTTTCTGTATGTTGCTGATTGTTTGTGCTGTTGAACCAACATTGCATACCTAGTAGGAATCCCACTTAAATATGATGAATGAGTTTTGGGTTGTTTTGTTTTGTTTTGTTTTTTAGTAGAATTGGTGTCAGCTCCTCTCTGAATGTTTGGTAGACTTTACTGGTGATGCTTTCTAGACAAGGAATTTTTTTTTTTGTTCTAAGGATTTATATGATCAGTTCAATTTCTTTTTTTGTGATAGGTTTGTTCAAATTTTCTGCTTTTGTCTGTGACAGTTTAGGTATATACATTGCATTTGTGAAACTTTGTCCATTTCTTCTAGATTTTCAATTTTTTTTTTTTTTAGTATTGTGCTTAACAGTGTTTGGTTATTATCCTTTTTGTTTTATTTGGGTTTCCTATATTACCTATTTCCTTTCTTATTCGTTATTTGCATCTTCTGGTTTATCTGTTTTAGGTTCACCAGGGTTTGTGGATTTTGTTAATCCTTTCGAAGAACAATCTTCCTTTATTTTTTTTTAACTTCTGTTGTTTTTCTGTTTCATGTACTTTTGTTCTAATCTTTATTATTTTCTTCCTTCTAAAGACTGTAGATTCTGTTTGATTTTCTAATTGCTCAGTTAAGGTGTCCGTTTTCATTCTTTCTTCTTTTCTTATTTGTCTATTTATTGCTAAAAACTAACCTGAGGGGAAAAATTTGTGGTATTCTAGTAATTTTTTTTATATTGTGGTTTTCATTCTCATTTACTTCAAGAAATTTTTAATTCTTTTTTTCAGTTACTTCTACTATGCAGTAGGATTCAAGTAAGGAGTAATTTACTTTTATGTACAAGATTCCACCCCCCTTTGATCTTCCTGCTGTTTGTTTCTAATTTTACAGCATTGTTGTCTGAGAAAATATGTTTTAGTATTTCTATATTTGTGACTAAAGATATGGTTTATTCTAGGAAATGTCCCATGTGTGCTGAAGAAGAATATATATTGTGCTCTTTTTGGGTGGATTGTTCTATACGTTTATGAGATCAAGTTGGTTAATTGTTATTGTTTAGTTCATCTAAGCAAAAACAATCAAAACTTAAAAAAATTTATTTTCAGTTTTTCTGTCCTTCATCAAAAGTGGTGTACTGAAGCAGCCTGCAATCATTGCAGACTTGTCTATATCTCTGTCCAAATCTGCTAAAGTTTGACCATGTATATTGTGACTTTGTTATTGGGTCCATAGATATTAATTATAGTTATATTATTTTATTCAACTGATCCTTTAATCACAATATCAGATCCTTCCTTGTCTCTAATGCTGATTTTGCTGTGAAGTCTATGAATTCTATTTTATTAGAAATTAATATTGACACTTCTGGGTCTTTTTTGATTGCCATTTACTCGAAATTATACCCTTTCCTTTGATTTTTAGTTTATCTTTATCCTTGTGTTTAAAGTGTGTCACTTATACACAGCAAATATATGAGTCATATTTTCTTTTTTAAAAATATTTTATGGTGAGCTCTGGTGGCCTAGTGGCAAGAAGCTGTACTGCAATCCCAGAGGTGGGCAGTTCGAATCCACCAGATGCTTTGCTGTAGAAAAAGGGACAATCTCCTCCCATACCAGTCAGATCCAATTTGATAGTGTACACACACAATAATCATCATCATCATCATAATTTTTCCCTAATGCAACATATATTTTTATTTCTTTTCTTTAACTGAAAACATTGATTGTTTATTGCAATCATTGATGTACACATTTTGTTTCATGAGTGTATATTGTGTTTACTACAATTATTGTGTTTAATACAATTCATATATACATTGTGTTTCATTAATATACACTGGACTTTATTTAATTAATTACTACTGTTATTTAAAAAAGATACTCAAATAAATTTTAAAAAAATTATTTTAAAAAATTATTTTATACTGGTTTACATACAAAGTTCATAAATTTGTTATACATTGTGACTAATCCCTCTCTCCATTCACCAAATTGTCTGACCCTATGTTTAAGTCACATTTTCTTATACATTCGGCTTCTCTTTTTCTCTTGACTGTTGTTGTTGTTGTTATGTGCGATCCTATGTACAACAGCCCTAAATCCTGCTCTATCCTCTGCGAATGGCACCGTCTCTGACACACCCATCCCGATTACCCCAGTCACTGAATCAATCCACCTCATAGAGGGTCTTCCCCTCCTGCGCTGTCCCTCCACCCTCCCAAGCATGATGTCCCTCTCCAAGGACCTCTCCCTCCTTACAACATTTCCAAAGTATGTCAGATGAAGCCTCAGCCTCGGAATCCTTGCCTCCAAGGAGCAGCCTGGTTAACCCTCTCCAGGATGAATCTGTTTTCTTGGCAGTCCATGGTATATTCAATACTCTTCTCCAGCATCACAGCTCAAAGGCCTCAATTTTCCTTCTATCTTCCTTAGTCACTGTCCAACTCTCTGATGCATAACAAGTGATGTGCATTTAATCCATTCACACTCAGTGTAATTATCCACCAGTATGGTTTTATCTCATTCAGTTTTTGCTGTTCTTTTTTGAGGTGTTGCTAATTTCTTTGTTCCATCTGCTTTTCTGTGCCACAGGCATTTTGTTTACTGTTTTCTTATCCTTTCCTTCATTGCTGTTGCTTTAGTGTTTTCTAAGTATTTATGATTTTCCTCTTTAATATTTATAAAATATTTATTAATTTTCTTGGAGGTTACCCAATAAGTCACTATTTTATTACCAAGTCTAACATGATTCATTTTATCTTGAAATTGCCTTGACTTCATATCCATTTGGAAGTTCTGTAACTACAGTATTTATTCCCTCTTTTTGTATTGTGGTTGTCCTTTTTCAGTGATACCACTTGTTCCTTATTTTCAGTCTTTTACATTTATTTTACTGTATTCATATGTCTGGGTCAATTTTTGAACGATGTTGTCATGTATGTTAATTTTTTTCTTTCTTTTTTTAAAAATCATTTTAATGAGCATTTACAGAGATTCTGGATTTCCATTCATTCATTGCTGCACTTCTCT
>NW_006399911.1:6877381-6900784 GCF_000299155.1 Elephantulus edwardii | reverse complement strand
TTATTCACTCCCTCATCTGTTTCAGTGCAGTATACACCATTTATCCAGTTTTTCTCAGTCTTACCCCAACCCTGATATCAGTCCCATTTTACAACAGTGGCACCATGCAATATTTGTCCTTTTGCGACTGAGATATTTCACTCAGCATAATGTCCTCCAGGCTTACCCATTTTTAATAATATTGCATGAGTTCCTTGTTTTTCAGTGCAGCATAGTATTCCATTGTGTGAATATACCACAGCTTCTCTATTCATTCGTTTATTGATGGGCACCTGGGTCGTTACCAACTCCTTGCTATTATGAACAGAGCCGCAATAAGCATGGGTGTGCATATGTTAATTTTTTAAAATAAAACAAATAAGGTTTGTATTTTAGAAAGAGAAAGAAAGAAAAAGAAAGAGAGAGAGAGAGAGAGAGAAAGGAAGGAAGGAAGGAAGGAAGGAAGGAAGGAAGGAAGGAAGGAAGGAAGGAAGGAAGGAAGGAAGAAGGAAAAGCCTTAGACATGTGCATAGACTTTTTCTAGTGATTTTTGTCTTGAAGCCTTGGGTGATTATTTTAAATAAAAATCAATTTTTGTTAAAAATTGTTCTTCATCATTAAGACATTCCAAGATAATATTTCCACCATTATATAAAGGACAATCCTCCTTAGCAGTCTATGTTTCCAATATATTATCCACAGGTAAAACTTGCCATAAAGTAACATGGCACAACCTTAATTTCTTAGCTGTTGATTTGTTATTGTCATTTCTAAGGCTGGCTAAGGAAGCAGCAAAGTCTATGACTTCTCCAATGCTCTATTTGTGGCAAAAAAACAAAACAAAACAAAAACCATACGGTTGCTTTTCTCCATGTTCCCTTTATGTAAGAAACTGGAACATAAATTCTGTGGCAACAATTTATACCATCATCATGCATCTTTAATTTCATCAGCGCAACCTTTGCATCTGTTTCTCTGTTTTGAGGTTGTTTTGTTTTGGTTTGGTTTGGTTTGGTTTTGGCTTTTCATCATTTGTTCACTGTCACCGCTGGCTTGGAATCAATAACATTTTTAACAAGTTTCTTAGTGGCAGCCATCTGAGGCTAAGAGATTTCCAGTTTTTCACATTCGTGCTCTGACTGATGACGGTGTCTCAGGTAAAAAATTATTTTCAGGAAATAAAGATATATCTGGCACAAGCTCTTTTTAATTTAAAAAAATTTAATTATGATTTTAACAAAAGTTCACAGAAAAGTTGGATTTTCATTCATTCATTGTTGCACATTACAAGCTCTTTTTAAGTACAGTCCTTGAATGAGCACAGGTACCAAGTATATTTATCCGTTTCCAGCCTCTCCTTGACTATATTCAACTCAGAGCATCTGTGACTCCTGACTTCTCTGCTTAAGGCAAAACATTCCTGAACAACCAACCCGCACAAATGGAAGAAAATCTCACTGCGGACAATGCTACACTTGATGTTTCCCAATGTCCAACTATGCCATCTCCCGAGTATAAGGGATGTATGTTAATTTTTAGTTGTCTGTTGTTAGTTCTCTGTTCAAAGAACTCCCTTTAGTATTTCTTGTGAGGTTAGTTTGTTGTTGTTGGTGGTGGTGGTATTGTTGTTGTTGTTATGTTGACTATAATTCATAATGACCCAATGAACAACAGCTCTGAACCTTGCCCTGTCCTGAGCCAATGTCACCATCTCGGACACATCTGACCCCATGTTCAAAGTCACTGTGTCAAGACATCTCATCCTGGGTCTTCCTCTATTGCACCTGTTCTCCATCCTTCCAGGCAGGATGTCCTTCTTCAAGGGCTAACCTCTCCTGACAATGTACCCAAGGTATATAACACTCTCCTTGAATCCAAAGAGCGCCCTGATTTCACTTTCTCCAGGACAGACCTGTTTGTTCTCTTAGCAGTCTGTGTTCAATACTCTTCTAGTTTTCACAAATTCCTTTCATTTCCGTTTCTCTGTAAATGTCCAATTTATTCTTCATATTTAAGAAAAATCTTTCTGGTCATAAAAATTTTGGCTGACAACTTTTTTCCCTTTCCAAGTATTGTATATGTTATCACAATTCCTTCTTGTATGTTTGATTCTTGATGAGAAATAAGAACTTAGTACTATTTTTTTCTCCTTTGTAGGTAAGTCTTCACTTTTCCCAAGCTGCCTTCAGTATTCTTTGCCTTTAATTTTGGAAAATCAAAATGTGATATGTCTTGGCACTTTTTCTTTTATATTCCATTGAAACTGAGGTTGACCTGAAACATTTACTGCAGAAAGTCAAGGACTATAGTCTTCAACATGGATTGAAACTCAACATCAAGAAGACAAAGATTCTCCCCACTGGGTCAGTTGACAGTACCACCCTGATAGATGGAAAAGAGATTGAGGTTGTTAACAATTTCAGCTTGTTTGGCTCCACAATCAAAACTTTTGGCTCCAGCAGTCAAAAAATCAAAAGACAAATTGCATGGGGGAAAATCTGCTGTCAGGGACCTCTCCAGAGTACTGAGAAGCAGTCTAGAGACTAAAGTCCAGGCCATGGTCTTTGCAATTACTTTCTATGCATCAGAGAGTTGGACAATGACTAAGACCTACAGAAGAATTGATGTCTTTGAGTTTTGGTGCTGGAGAAGTATATTGAACATACCATGGACCACCAGGAGAACAAACAGGCCTGTCTTGGAGAGGGTCAAATCAAGTATCTCCTTGGAAGCTATGATTTTGAAGCTCTGTCTCACATACTTTGGGCATGTGACCAGGAGGGACCAGTCCTTGGAGAAGGACACCATGTTTGGAAGGGTGGAAGGACAGCACAGGAGAGGAAAACCCAGGATGAGATGGATTGACACAGTAACTGGGGTAATGGGGGTAGGTGTGTCAGTCAGTGATACTGGCTCAGGAAAGGGCAGGCTTCAGAGCTATTGCACATAGGGTTGCTATAAGTTGCAAATGACTCAATTGCACATAACAACAGAAACAACATATATATATATGAAAACAAACAGATTTGTCCTGGAAAGGGTTAAACCAGGTGGATCCTTGGAGGCAAGGATTCTGAGGCTCCGTCTAACATACTTTGGACATGTTGTGAGGAGAGACCGGTCCTTAGAGAGGGACATCATGCTTGGGAGGGTGGAGGGACAGCGCAGGAGAGGAAGGCCCTCTATGAGGTGGATTGATTCAGTGACTGGGATAATTGGGATGGGAGTGTCAGAGACAGTGCGATTGGCACAGGACAGAGCGGAGTTTAGGGCTGTTGTACATAGGGTCGCTATGAGTCGCAGGTGACTCGACGGCACATAACAACAACAACTATATATATATTAGAAAATATGTAGAGTCTTTTGTATAAAAATGGACTCTATTTTACATCCAATTTAAAAGTATTAAATAATTCATTTTCTTTCACTTGCATTTAATGGCACTGAAAGAAACACTTTCAACATACCACTGAAGTGAACTTTTTAAATTATGCTTTGAGTAAAAGCTCCTGGAGCAAATTGACTCCATTTGATGATTCATAAAAATTTTGTTTCATGACATTAATCATAGTCCCGTATTGTGATAACATTCTTCCCACTTCCTCCCTATGATTCGTGTTTCCATTTTTATCCTTCAAGCCTATCCATTCCTGCCTTGTGAACTGTCTTCACAGGCAAATACTGCTCTTTTGATCTTGCATGATTAATTGTTCTAAGGAGTGAGTACCTCCCTGGTGTTATTGTGCACCTTTTAAGCATGTCTAGTGTGTTGGGAATTATTGCCGTCAAAGACCTTCCCAACATGCTAAGGAGCAATTACGTCAGTTTAAAGATTAAGGGGCACCTGATTCAAGCCATGGTCATTTCAATTACTTGGCTATGCATCTAAAAACTGGATAATGAATAAGGGTGACAGAAGAATCAAAGCTTTAGAGCTTTGGTGTTGGGGCAGAGTATTGACTATCCCACCAACTGTTAAACAAACAAATATGTCTTGGAGAAAGTGCAATCTGTATGCTCCTTAGAGGCAAAGATGGCGAAACTTCATCTCACAGACTTTGGGCTTGTTATTGGGAGGGGCCAGGCCTTGGAAAAAGACGTCATGTTGGGAAAGGTGGAGGGTCAGAGAAGGAAAGGAAGACCCTCAGCAAGGTAGACTGACACCCAGACTATTGCAATGAACTCAAGTATTTCAGGGATGATGAGAATGACACAGGATCGGGCAGAGTGCAGATCCATTATTCATTGGGTCACTACAACTTGAAGTTAACACAATGGCACCTAACAACAACAACATTGTTAGACTGATAGTTGAACCTCAAGAGTGAGTCTCATTCCAGATTTAAGGGATTACTAAGACTTATAAGACTTGAGGGTCCATCAGTGCCAATTAGATTAGCAAGACTAGTCATTTTTGTGATTTCAAGCTTTCTGCTTACTATGTCTAGCACCGGGACACCTCATGGCCTACTGAGTAAAGAATTGCACCACCAACCTAGAGGCAAGAGTGTTTATTGTTGGGGCTTTTAAATATTGGTTTGCTTATAAAGATCATATACACTGTGTTTCACATTACCCTTCATTCACATTGTGTTTTAAACAATCATTCCGTTGTTGTTGTTGTTGTTAAGTGCCGTCAAGTTGCAGGCGACTCATAGCGACCCTATGAAGGAGAGTCCTCGACGCTTGGGTGCCTTTCATGCTCTCTCCAGGTTCATAGGGTTTCCAGAGGCAAGCTATTATGGAAGCGGATGCCACTCCTCCTTCCACGCTTGTTTAATCGGGGAGCTCCACCCCACTCTCAGTCCGCATTGGGTAGCCAACCATATATTTTATAAAATTAATCACCATCGGACCATGCCCACCATTACCCTGTGTTTTCAGGTCCCCGCCAGATCTTTTCCATTTCTTTCCCCACTCCTCCACCCACCAAATTGTGTAACACTGTGGTTTTACCTCTACTCATTCTCACCCTTCTGCTCCCACTCCTTCCCCCCTTCGAGTCCCTACACATATTTTACTAGTTATCTTTCTACTTTAACTACAATGATCTTATGTAGTATTTATCCTTATGAGACCGAGTTAGTTCACTCAGCATAATTCTCTCCAGTCTCACCCAAGTTATGTAGTATTTTTCAAAATCGATGGAGGCAGGCATTTTTAATTCACCAGCAGCTCTGCTGGTGAAAGATGAGCAGTCTCCTCCTGTGAGATTTACAACCTCCTAAAACTACAGGTTAATCAATTAGTGTCAGCTCGGTGGAATGAGAGATATCCAGGACTCTCTAATTCTTTTTAAAGCAGTCAGGCATTATTCTGTTCTTCTTTTCTCAGGGTAGTAGAAAGAGCTCTGGTGGCTTAGTGGTAAAAAATTGTGCTGCCAACACAAAGGTATGTGGTTTGGATCCACAAGTTGCTCTTCAGGAACAAGACAGGCAATCTCCTCCTTTGTGACTTCTCCCTCTGAAAACCTCTACAGTACTTAACAACAGGGAGTAGAGGTTGAAGTCTGTGTGGTCTGTTAGTCCTCTAGACTAATCGTTTCTATGTACTTTTACATTTTCTTTACTCTTTTTTGTTCTGGTCAGGGACAGATCAATAGCTGCACCACTCATAAGCTCTAAGTCTTGATCCTTACAGAACATTATGATGGTCCACATTATCAATGACGCCAAGTTTGTGAGACAAAACTGTATGTTGTTGTTGTTGTTGTTGTTATGTGCCATTGACTCACTTGCGACTCATAGCAACCCTATGTATAAGATCCCTAAATCCTGCTCTATGCTGTGCTAATCTCGCCATCTCAAACACACTCATTCCCACCACTCCACTCACAGAATCGATTCATCTCAACGAAGGTCTTCCTCTCCTGCGCCGTCCCTCCACTCTCCCAAACATGATGTCCCTCTCCAAGGACCAGTCCCTCCTTGCAACATGCCCAAAGTATGTCAGACTAAGCTTCAAAATCCTTAACTCCAAGGAGCATTCTGGCTTCACCTTCTCCAGGACAAACCTGTTTGTTCTTCTAGCAGTCCATGGTATATTCGACACTCTTTTCCAGCACCACAGCTCAAAGGTATCAGTTCTCTTTCTATCATCCCGATAGATGCATAGCACACAATTGAGAAGACTATAACCTGGATCAGGCACACCTTAGTCTGCAGCCTGACATTGTTACTCTTCAGTACTCTGGAAGGGTCCTGACAGCTGACTTTCCCAATGCAATTCATCTCTTGATTTCCAGGCTGCTGGTACCAAGAATATTGACTGTGGAGCCAAGTAAATGAAAACTATTAACTACCTCAATCTCTTCACCATCCACACTGATGTTGCTAATTGGCCCAGTGGTGAGAATCTTTGTTTTCTTGATGTTGAGCTTCAATCATATTGAAGGCTGCAGTTCTTGACCTTCTGCAGCAAATGCTTCAGGTCCTCCTCAGTTTCAGCAAGCAGGGCTGTGTCATCTGCATGAAGCAGGTTGTTGATGACTCTTCCACCAATCCTAATGCCATATTCCTCCTCATTAAGCAGAGCCTCCCGGATGATCTGTTCTGCATACAGATTGAAAAGGTATGGAGACGGAATACATCCTTCCCAATTTATTTATACAAAAAAGTACACCTTACAATAACTAAGGAAGAGGTAAACAGAACTTGGTGGACCGCTCTGGATTTTCAAAAAGTAAAGTAGATATCTTACCTGGGAAACCTGCTCTAACCATTTACCAGGCAACTATAGGTGGCAAGTTTTGGTGGAATCATGAGGTGCTTTTGCAGAATGTTCAGCCTGGGGCTGAGAGCTGCCACTCCACAGTCACAGGAGCTGCAAAGTGAGCAGGAAGTTGCAGTACAGACGCTTAGAGCTCTAAGCAAAGCCAAACTCTTCTAAAGGCAGATCCTGGAAGGAGGGTTGTTAATGGGGACCCAGCATCTGACTGTGCAGAATGATGGGAGCTGGCAGTCAGGGGAAGATTCATCACGTCATAAGCCAGGCAGTGCAGAACATTCAAGGTTGGGCCTGAGAAGGTGTGAATCACGAGAACATAAATAAGTGGCCCAAAGCCCCGTGTTCTAGATTCCCATGTCAGACTCTGTATGTGACAGCTCCTCTCTGCTATAACTCCGTGGAAGCTCCATGGGTGAGAGAAACCAAGAACATGGGGTGGAAGGGGACAGCTTTGGAACCAGGTGCAGTAGCTCATTCTACAAATTCTCTTGCATCAAAACCTAACCAAAAACATGGCCAAGCTGAGCTAAGAGTACAAGTGGGGGGTGAATGAGATCATAAACTGTATTCCATTGCATTCATATGCTTGTTGAGTGGCTACCATTTAATGTAAAACACTAACATTCTAGAAGACTTGCACATGAACCAATACAAATTTTGTCTTATTTTGATATAGCACTCTCTTGTCAATCATGTCTATGCCACTTTGAATTATAGTTATCTTTTCTGTGCATTTGGATACTTTCTGAAAAAAATATATAATACATAGATTTGACTGAGGCCAAATTGGAAATCTATATGGTGCCTCTAAGGACCGGTCTCTCCTCACAACATGTCCAAAGTATGTTAGACGGAGCCTCAGAATCCTTGCCTCCAAGGAGCCACCCAGTTTAACGCTTTCCAGGACAAATCTGTTTGTTTTCCTAGCAGTCCATGGTATTCTCAATACTCTTCTCCAGCACCACAGCTCAAAGGCATCAATTCTCCCTCTATCCTCCTTGGTCATTGTCCAACTCTCTGATGCATAACAGGTGATTGCGAAGACCAAGGCCTGTATCAGAGGCACCTTAGTCTCCAAAGAGACACCATTGCTCTTCAGCACTTTGGAGAAGTCCCTAACAGCAGACTTTCCCATGGCAATGCGCCTTTTAATTTCCTGGCTGCTGGTGCCAAGACTGTTGATTATGGAGCCAAGCAAACTAAAGCCGTGTACATACCGGTCCTTAGAGAGGGACATCATGCTTGGGAGGGTGGAGGGACAGCGCAGGAGAGGAAGGCCCTCTATGAGGTGGATTGATTCAGTGACTGGGATAATTGGGATGGGAATGTCAGAGACAGTGCGATTGGCACAGGACAGAGCAGAGTTTAGGGCTGTTGTACGTAGGGTCGCTATGAATCGCAGGCGACTCGACGGCACATAACAACAACAACAACATATGGTTCCTATCTCTGTCTTAACTCTTCCTTGAAATCCTACACTGCAGTTAAAAGAATGACATTTGTGAAAAAATAATAATGATGATGAAAGTTGAATCTGACCACCATTTTGAACAATTTGACTCTAGCGTATATCGGACTTAATGAATGCCTCAAGGAGTGGACAGTATCAGACACCTCCTGGTGCCTTACTTGGAGTTCTTCTTGGACCCATGATAGCGTGGGGATAATTCCTGTGTGATCCTTGGCCAATTTTGTGCATGCCAACCATAGAGCATTCCTTAATGAGCTTCTCTGACACAGTGGCATGGACCATCTTCAGGACCTGATTAGCACTAGTAACCCTACAGGGAGCTCTACTGGCTTGGTTGTTAAGGAGTTGTGCTGCCAACCCAAAGGCACACGGTTCTAATCCAGCACTTGCTCTGTCGAGAAAGATGGGAAATCTCCTCCTGCACTATTTACAGCTAGGAGGTGGTGCTGACTCAATGGTACCTCATAACAAGAACAGCAGTAAACACACGGGGACCTTCCGTGGTGAGGTCAGTGGGGAGCTGCACTGACCACCCACAGGTGCCACCTCTCTTACAGTTCCAAAGCAGCAGCAGCAGCAGCTCCACAGAAGAAAGATGGGCAATCTCTTCCCACGTGATTTACAGCCTCGGAGACCTGCTGGACAGTCAGCTATGAATTAGTTCCTCAGTGGCAGTTAGAAGTTTGTGTGAAGCATACAACCCAGAAAGCAGGAGAGCTCACACCAACAAGTGACCCTCCCCCAGAGGAGGGCAGGTTCACAAGAACGCACACCCCTTCCTTTTGCGGCATGGATAGGCAGTTCCTGCAAACCACCCCAGGTTCTCCAGGCAGTCCTGTGGATGAAGGATCCGTCTTCCATCACAGTGGCCAGTTCAATGGCACAACTTATATGGCTTTCCCTGTCTCTGCCTCCTTCTTCCCCATTCCCTGAAGTTAGTTCTCTGAAATCACTTCCCATGCAAACTTTTGGCATGCAGACCTCTCTCTCCTCAGGCTCTGTCTTTAAGTAACCCAGTCCAAGACAAGCCTTTGGGCACATTTCCTAGTCTGGGCTAAAAATAAGGGATACAGACAGCCGAGACCTCGTCAGCCCTGGAGCACAGGCCCCCTGGCACAGTCACTGCCTCCAGTTCACTCCCACCATCGCCAGCACACCATGATGATGATATCACTCCCCGTGTGGTCAACAATGGTTCCAAGTCAGCTTCACAGGCAACGCCTTCCAAGTTGTCTTCCCCTCCAGTGTGAGGTGCCCTCGGCACCAGGGCGTGAGGGTGAGCGTGGGTCAGAAGGACTCCTACGTGGGTGATGAAGCCCAGAGCAAGAGAGGCATCCTGACCCTCAAGTGCCCCACTGAGCATGGCATTGTCACCAACTGGGATGACATGGAGAAGATCTGGCACCACACCTTCTACAATGAGCCCCTGTATGTGGCCCCTGAAGAACACTCTATGCTGCTAATGGAGGGCCTCCTGAACCCCAAGACTAATTAAGAGAAGATGACCCAGATTATGTTCAAGACCTTCAACACCCCTGCCATGTACGTGGGCATCCAGGCCATGCTGTCCCTGTATGCCTCTGGCCACACCACTGGCATTGTGATGGATTCCGGAGGTAGGGTATCCCACACTGTGCCCATCTACAAGGGGTACACCCTCCCCCATGCCATCTGGACCTGGCTGGCCAAGCCCTAAGGGACTAACTACCTCATGAAGATCCTCACCAAGTGAAGCTACGGCTTCACCACCACCAAGTGGGAAATCGTGTGTGACATCGAGGAGAAACTCTGTTACCTCACCCTGGGCTTTGGGCAGGAGCTGGCCACAGCAGCCTCCTTGTCCTCCCTGGAGGAGAGCGACGAGCTGCCCAGCAGATAGGCCATGACCATCAACAGTGAGTGTTTTTCCACTGCTTCTTTCAGCCCTCCTTCCTGGGCATGGAGTCTTGTGGCATCCATGAAACTACCTTCAACTCCACCACGAAGTGTGACATTGACATCTGCAAGGACCTCTGCACCAACACAGTGCTGTTCAGCAGGATCACCATGTTCCTGGGCATTGCTGACAGGATGCAGGAGATCACAGTGCTGGCCCCCAGCACAATGAAGATCAAGATCATCGCTCCCCCTGAGCGCAAATACTCCGTGTGAATCAGAGGCCCCATCCTGGCCTCACTGTCCACTTTCCAGCAGATGTCCACTGCAAATGCTTCTGTGCAGACTGTTTAGTTGTGGTACACCCTTTCTTGATTTTAAAAAACCCAAACAACCACCAAAAAACCCACAACCTGACTTGCTCAGAAAAAAATAAAATCTCAAAACTGAGATGAGATTGGCATGGCTTTATTTGTTACCCTTTTTTTGTTTGGTTTGGTTTGGGATTTTTTTTTTCTTGACTCAGATTTAAAAACAAATGGTGAGGGTGACAGCAGTTGCGGTGGAGCGAATCTTCCCCACCCTGCCCTATTCTCCACTGTGGCCCAGGACATTGATTACACACACATTGTTATTCTTTTTTTAAAATAATCATTGCGAATAATCGCTACAGGACAACTCGACAGGAAGCTTCTGCCTTTCTAAAAGGCTCTCTCTTCCCCCTAAGGAGGAGAAGGGCCCTGTTCTCCCACCTCAGGCCCACATGTGGACCAGGGGTGATAGGTAGCATTGCTTATGTGTAAATTATGCAATCTAATTGTTTTTAAAAGATCTTCCTTTTTAATACTTGCTCTTTTAGTTTGTTGTTGTTGTTGTGTACCAGTGAGTTGGAACTGACTCATAGCTGACCCTCCAGTGGCTTTTCTAAGGCAGTTAATTGCAAGGCAGGGAATTGCCCATCCTTCTTCTGTGGGGCAGCTCATGGATTTGAACTATGCACCTTAGAGATTGCAGTGCAGCTTCTTACCACTAGGCCACCAGAGCTCCTCTTCTTTTAGTTTAGTTTTTGTTTTCAATAGCCATTAGAGGCTCTACCTTTTGCAGGGCCTCTGCCTCTCCTCTCCAACTCAGAAATGTGAAAGCTTTTTGTCTCCCTGGGGTGACTGAGATGTGGAGGCAGCCAGAGGTTTTACCAGTAGACTGACTCAAGACCAGTTGAATAAAAGTACACACCTTAAAAGAGGGGGGAGGTAATAAATAAAAAAAGGGGGGGGAAGGGAGCTCTGGTAGCCTAGTGGCAAGAAGCTGCACTGCAATCCCAGAGGTACGGGGTTCAAATTCAGCAGATGTTCTGCTGGAGAAGGAGGGACAATCTCCTCCTGTACCAGTCAGATCTGATTTGACAGTACACACAAACAAAATAATAATTTTTTAAAAATTTAAAAAAATTTGAAAAAAGGGGGGATAAATAAACCTGGCCAACTGACTGGAAGAGATTCATATTTGCTTTTTTTTTTAGACCTAACACGATGTGGAAATTAGCAAACAATAGCATTGAGTTCAAAAGCAAGTAAAAACTTTCTGAAGATTAGTTTAAAATATGATTTGGGGAGGAAAAATGAATGAAGCAGTACATCAACAAGGAACTGCCAAAAAGTCAAACTTGATTCAGAAGAGGTTATCACGGCATGAGGAATATCATTGCTGATGTCAGATAGATCTTGGCTAAAAGCAGAGAATACCAGAAGAATATGAATTTTTGTTTTATTGACTATGCAAAGGCATTTGTCAGTATGGATTATAAAAAATGATGGATAACAATTGAGAAGAATGTAAAACCTATGCATAAACCAGGCAGCAGTTGTCCAAACAGAACAAAGGAATCCTGCATGGTTTAAAATCAAGAAAGGTTAGCGTTGTGTCCTTTCTCCGAACCTATTCAATTTGTGTTCTGTGCAAATCACTTAAGAAGTTGAACTGTATGATGAAATATATTACATAAGGGTCGAAGGAAGACTCGTCAACAATCTGTGTTATGCAGTTGGTGCAAACTTACTTGCAGAAGGTGAAGACGACTTGAAATATTTGCTGCAGAAGATCAAAATCTACATGCTTCAATTTGGATTACATCCAACATCAATAAAACAAAAATCTTCACCACTGGACCAATAGGCAATTATCATAACAGGAAAAAAAAACCCTGAAGCTAATAACAATACAACTTTATTTGGATCCACAATCAACACCTATAGTCGTAACAATCAAGAAATCAAAAGACATGTTGCATGGGAAAATCTGCCTTCAAAGAACTCTCCAAAGTGCTGAAGAACAACATGGTCAATTTGAAGACTAAGGTTCACCTGATGAGCCATGGTATTTTGAATTGCTTACTTTGCATCTAAGAGTTGGACAACAAATAAGAAGACCAAGGAAGAATTGATGTTTGAATTGTGGTACTAAAGAAGAAGAATGAATATCTTAAGGACTACTGAAAGAATAAGTCTGTTTTGAAGGAAATGCAACCAGATTACTCCTTAGAGGCAAAGACTGAAAAACTTTTACTCAGGTTATTTTGGGCATGCTGTCAGGACAGGCCAGTCCTTGGAAAATGACATCATCTTTGGAAAATTGGAAGGTCAGAGAAAGAGAGGATGCTCTTCAAAGAGATGGACTGAATCAATGACTGTAGCAATGGGCTGGAGAGTATCAGGGATCATGAGTCTGAAACAGGACAAGGCAAGGTTCCGGTCTGTTGTTCACAGAATAGCTAAGAGTTCTAGTCATCTCAATGGCACCTAACAACAACAATAGCGGCACTGTACCAATGCATGACAAGCTCCTTCCATGAAATTCCTATGTGATGCATCTACAAGAACGGGGGCGGGGGGAAGCATGGCTATGGTTCTATCTTCTGTCCCCCAACTTCTGGCTCAGTTATATGGGGCCAGGGAATGTGGACTCACATCAGGACTGAAGATGCCTTGAAGCTGGGTTGAGGGATTCTGGGTCCCAGGTGAGCAGCTGGTCACTTCCTTCCGCGGGGGAGGCCTCGTGTCCTCTTTGAAAGTCCAAGCTGAGAACTGTAGAGACAACAAGCAGCTCAACTCCTTTGGTAGTTCAGTCAAGCACCCACAATCCTCTTTGACCTTCTGGCTCTATACTCTCCTCACCTACTCTACTTCTCTGTGCTGTTAGAACACTTCTGAGGCCACAGGTGGCTTCCTTCGGGTTCAATGGCAACTCTGACCATAAGGATGTGAGGTTGAGTCCCAGAACTGAAGTTTTCTCACTGGAAAATGGAATTCACCTTCTTAGTCACAGGACTGCCGAAGATGGGAGAAGAAAGCAGAGGCAGTGCCTGGAAGGGGCCTGGCACCTGCTCCTGTCCTTAGGCTTCCCTTGATGGGCCTGTCACTTCAGATAGAGAAGGGGCCTGCTTCCCCCTGCATGAGGGAAGCCTGGGTAAGGGACCCAAGATGACCTCTAGTCCTCTAGTCCTCTGGGTAAGGGACCTCAGATGACCCTGGGACCTAAAGAAAAAGAACAAGAAAACAAATCTACACAGGTGAGTTGCAAATCATGGCCACCTTGTAATGGGTTCCTGAGCCTGTAATTCTTTATGGAAGCAGACTACCTGACTTCTATCCCTCAGAGCTGCTGGTGGGTTCTAAATGCAACCCTTTGATTGGCATCCCAACGCCTAACACAGAGCTTCAAAGAGCTGGAAAAGGCCTCCTTAACTTGCAAAGTTCAGCCAGTGTTCTTTAGAGGTAAAGATAGCCAAGCTTCTTTCACATACTTGGGTATGTTGTTAGGAGAGGCTATGAAAAGAGACATCATGCTTAGGAAGGCGGAGGACAGCGAAAGAGAGGACCCTCAACAAGATGTATTGAAAGAGTGACAGTAGCAATGGGCTTAAGTGTGCCTGATGTGATAAGGATGGCACAGGACAGGATCTAGATCTGTTGTTCATAGGGTCACTATGAGTCATACTTGACTCAATGGCGCCAAACAACAACTTGGAGCTGGCTCTGGGGACTGGGCCAGAGGTCTCCAGCAGTCTGAGTAGCGCTCCAGGGCTCTAGCATCTCAGGCCAGGTGCTTTGGCGCTGCAGCGGGGAGGTTCTGGGCCCCTCAGGTGCAGAGAGTCCCTGTAAAGAGAGGCCACAGGGAAGCAAGTGCTTCTCTCTGAGCCTCAGTTCCCTCATCTCTAAAATGGAGCAACAGCAGCTGCCCCCTAAGACAGCCATGAGGATCACAAGTGTCTATTAGTCATGTTCCCGACAGGACAGAAGTATTACTCAACTAGGTGAAAGGGTTTCATGGAAGGGCTGCTTCCAGCAACTGTTTAGGGCAACAACTGGAACAGCAAAGCAGGAACCACTGGGATCTCCAGGAAGAGGTGGGGAGGGCACACGTGCACACAAGCTGGAGTTAAGGAAAGGGCCGCCCACGTGATGCTTGTGACCTCTGAACAGGAAAGTCACTCACCGCCAACCCCAGACCAGAGCGATTGGACTGGGAATCCTGCCTGCTCTGAACCTCTCACCCCTTCCTGATTACCTGTTGGTACTTCCTATGGTCAGTGTCACCAGAAGGCAGAGGGCTTCAACCCACAGATACAGTCCCCACAGGCTAGTCATGGAGAAACAGAGCAGTGAGGAGGATGAAGAAAACCTTGTTGACAGGGAGATGTTGGGGATCGGTAATGGAAACTCTCCAGCACACAGAGAACATTGTGTGGTGCTTCCAGACACTCTGAGGGCAAATCACTGTTGCCGTGCAGCATGATGCCTGGTGGTGCAGGCTCCACCAGAGGGCACTGGACAGAGGAGGCTGCTGAGGGATGACTTCCCCATACCCTCACCCCCAACCCCAATCTTGCATCAAGTAGGCCTCAGGCACCAAGGTCTGTTGTTGTTGTTATGTGCCTTCGTGTCGCTTGAGACTCATAGCGACCCTATGTACAACAGCCCTAAACTCTGCTCTGTCCTGTGCCAATCTCACTGCCTCTGACACACCCATCCTGATTATCCCAGTCACTGAATCAATCCACCTCATAGAGGGCCTTCCTCTCCTGCGCAGTCTCTCCACCCTCCCAAGTATGATGTCCCTCTCCAAGGACCTGTCCCTCCTTACATGTCCAAAGTATGTCAGACGAAGCCCCAGAATCCTTGCCTCCAAGGAGCAGCCTGGTTTAACCCTCTCCAGGATGAATCTGTTTCCTTGGCAGTCCATAGTACTTTCAATACTCTTCTCCAGTACCACAGCTCAAAGACATCAATTCTTCCTCTATCCTTCCTAGTCATTGTCTCTCTGATGCATAACAAGTAATTGCAAAGACCATAGTCTGTATCAGACTCACCTTAGTCTCCAGAGTGACACCATTGCTCTTCAGTATCCCAGAGAGGACACTAACAGCAGACTTTCCCATCACAATACATTTTTTGATTTCCTGGCTACTGGTGCCATGAATGTTAACTGTGGAGCCAAGCAGACTAAAGTTGTTAACAATCTCAATCTCTTCACCACTAAGGCCTAGGAGTAAAATTCTTGGCAGTGGTTCTGGGGCTTACGGAGCCTAAAAAACTCACTCTTTAAGTCCTCAACCCAAGCCTTTCCTGAGGTTGGTAGAGACTCCAAGGAGAAGGGCACTGGAGACCTGGACTGATGAGGAGGAAAGTGTGAGATGGTATCTTAGTAGTGCTGTGGGGAAAAAAAGTTTTTTATTAAGGAACTAGAAGTCCAAACTCAAGACAAAAGCAAGACTTACTTCTCTCTGGTATCTTTGAAAGCAGGTCTTTGCCTCTTCTGAGCTTGACTTGAGCTCCTGGGCAGCCTTTCCCTGTGTCTTTGCAACCTTGTTTAATATCTTTTATATTGCAAAAGAGATTGCTTTAAAATACACTCTAGTGCTAATCCGTTGCTCATTGGCATGACAAAGACAAACCACCCCCAAATCAGATTATAACAACAGGCGTAGAGGTTAAGGTTTACAACACATACTTTGGGGGTCTCAGTTCAGTCCAGTAACTGATAGGGTACAAATGATGCCAGCAGAGGACCAGGTGAGAGAGGCCGCTCTGACCAGGCCCATGTGAACCAAGCCCAAAAAGGGGAGCTGGTGCAGTTGGGCCCAGAAATCTCCGGGATGACAAGAAAAGCTAGAGAAAGCCCAGACCATGAGCCTCGAACAACGTCCCGCTCAGATTGCAGCCCCGGGACCTGACTGGGGCCTACCCAGATTCTTGCTGGCGACACCTCCTGCCTGGGCAACCTCACTCTGTGCCACCTCTCACTGTAGATGATGGGGGGAGTTTGGTTCCAGGAGGCAGACCCCACCCACCTCTGAATCAGGCTGGGCCTGAGCACCCCCAGTTTTTACCCAGCTTGGACCTCCTTCCTGCCCAGTCTGGCTTGTCTGCACAGACCTTATCTCACCAACCATCGAGGCCACCTGGACTAACCAGTCCTGCTAGAAACTGGATCCAGCTATCAAGTCCCCACCCTGGAGTGGGGATATTAGATAAAGCCCCCACCTTCTTCTGGCCTTTACTGTTGGGCTGGAGCCCGAGGGGTAGGGCCCAGGGGTGAAGCACCTGGTCTCTGTTCCCTCCCCTACCTCTCTGGTAAGGCTAGTGAAGAAAAGACTGAGACAGACAGACTGAGGTCTCTTCCCCCCTCAGTCTGTGCAGCAGCTTGACTCAGCTAATCAGAGGCAAAGTCTGAGAGAAGAGGGTGGGAAGCTGAGGCAGGGCATTCTCTGAGGCAAGTCACACAGTGAATTCCATAGTCCAATTTTCCCATGTTTCCAAAGGGAAACTGAAGCCCCAGAAAGGCCCCATCTCCATTTGTAATGGCTTCTCAATAATAAGCCATCTAGGTGAGCTCTGGTGGCCTAATGGCAAGAAGTTATACTGTAATCCCAGAGGTACGCAGTTTGAATCCACCAGATGCTCTGCTGTAGAAGGAAGGACAATGTCCTCCTATACCAATCAGATCTGGTTTGATGGCACACACACAAAAATAATAATTTTTTTAAAAAAATAACAAGCTATCTCATACTGCTGCTAATCTTGGAAACACCATGTTGGATGAGATAAGTCAATCACAAAAGAACAAATGTTGTATGATCCTAATTATATGACATTATCTTCTTGTTGTTAGGTGCCATTGAGTTGACTTCCACTCATAGAAACCCTATGAGCAATGGACTTGGCCCTATCTTGCACCATCCTCATGATCTCCAACATACCTGAGCCCACTGTTTCAGTCACTATATCAATTCACCTCAATAACAGTCTTCTTCTCTTTGTTGACTTTCCACTTTTCCAAGCGTGATATCCTTCTGAAGTATGTGAGATAAAGCTTCACTCTCTCCACCTCTAAGGAGCACCCTGCTTGCACTTTCTCCTAGACTTATTTATTATTTTGGTAGCTCATAGAATATTCAGTACTATTCTCCAACACCGCAACTGAAAGGCATCACTTTTTCTTCTGTCATCTTTATTCATTGTTCAACTTTCAAGTGCATAGCAAATAACTGAAAAAAACATGGCTTGAATCAGGTGCACCTTAAACTAACTTCATTGCTCTTCAGCAGTTTTCTCAACACACATGTGTCCTGATTTCTTGACTTCTGATTCCAAGGGTATTGATTGTATCATCTGCATAATGGAGATTGTTAATGATTCTTATAGCAGAGACAAATGAACAGAGACCGAAGTTTATTCATAGTTACCAAGGGTTGGGGATGAAGTAGCTGTGGTGGTTGTTGTATACCAGCAAGCCAGACTTCCCAGAAGGTTTTTAGAGGCAGTTAATCACATGAGAGGAGATTGCCTATCTTTCTCTCGTAGAGCAGCTGGTGGATTTGAAACATGTACCTTTGTGTTGTCAACACAATTCCTTACTATTGAGCCACCAGAGCTCTCTGGGGTTGAGGAGTTATTTGAGATAAGGAATTATTGCTTAACAAGCACCAAGATTCTGTTTAAGAAGATTTTAAAGGTTTGGGAAATAGTGGTGAAGGTTGTACAAGGTGGTGAATTGCTGTTGTGAGGTGCTCTCTGGAGAACTCTTGTTCATCTGCCCTGTGAGCAACAGAGCAAAATTGCCCAATCCTGCCTGTCGAAGCCCATGGGTCAATCCATCTCATTCAGGGTCCTCCTCTTTTCCACTGGCCTTCACAAAGAAATGCCACTGAATTTTACGCTTAGAAGTGGTTATAATTGTGAATCTTTTCTTATACAGATTTCACTACAATAACAGTTAAGAATTATCATTGTATCCCTTATATGAATCTCATCCATGATTGCACTTCTAGGGTCCATTGGCCTTGGAGAAATCCATGTGGTCTCACTCTTCAGACAGACCAGGCAGGGATGAATGTCACTATTTTTCCCACTTTATAGACAAGAAAACTGAGGTTCAGACAAGTCTGTTGCCCAAAGTCAGACACTTGGACATGGCAGAGCTAGAACTAATGCACCCCTCCAACAACCAGGCCTAATGTTAAGACAATCTCTCGTTTCAATGTCAGATACTTGGGGTTTCTTATAACTTGGTGTTTTAACAAATCCTGAATTCCCTAGATCATGTAAGCTGGCTTTTTTCATTTTTCTCCTTATTTTGCTAAATCCTTGGGCCATATGAAGCCATTTCTTTTGACTTTACTTTTTACCATCTTAGTTTCCTAGATCAGTGTCATCTGCAAATTATAGGTTGTTAATGAGACTTCTTTCAATTTTGATGTCTTAATTTTCTTCATGTAGTCAGCTTCTCGGATTATTTAAGTATTGTTGGGTGGTGTGCCATGCAGTCAGAAACAGCCCATAGCTGACCCTCCAGCAGGTTCTCAGAGGCAGTAATTGCACAGGAGATTGTCTCCCTCAGAACAGCTGGTGGATTCAAACCACGTACGTTTGGGTTGTGCAGCACAATTCCTTACCACTAAACCATTGAATAAATTAAGTAGGTATGAGAGACTGCAACTCTGATGCATGTCTCCTTCTTTTGTTCAAATGACTGCTTTCTGGTCTATATACAGGTTCCATATAAGTACAATTAAGTATTTCAGAATTCTCATTCTTTTCATTGTTACAAAAAATTTTGTTCTGATCTAAATAGTCAAGTTCCTATGCATGATCAATAAAACACAGGTAAACATCTTTACGACATTCTCTGCTTTTAGCCAAGATCCTTCTGGCATTAATAATGATAATCTTCATTCCACATCCTCTTCTGAATTTGGCTTGAATTTCTGGAAGTTCCCTGTTGATGCACTGGTGCACTGCTTTTTAATTATCTTTAGCAAAATTTTATTTGCATGCAGCAGTAATGACATTGTATTTCAATAATTCTGTATTCTCTTGGACCACTTTTTTTTCCCCATGGATACAAATATCGATCTCTTCCAGCTGGTTGGCTATGTAGCAGTCTTCCAAATTTCTTGGCATAGTGAATGGTTCCAGCAATACATCCGTTTGTTGAATCACCTTAATTGGTATTTCCTCAGTTCCTGGAGTCTGTTGTTTTCGGTTTTGGAGGATTTTTTTTTTGGCTAACGTCTTTAATGCAGCTTGGACGTCTTCCTGTTCTTGATGCCTCCGAAACAGCTGAACACTGACCACTTCGTTTTGTTACAGTGACTGTCTTCTTTCCTTGTTTTCGTACTTCCTGTGTCACTCAGTAATTTCTCCACGGAATTCTTCGCTGCTGCAAATTGAGGCTCCAATTTTCTTTTTTCGCCCCTCAGTTCTTTCCACTCTGGAAATGCAGAGCATGTTCTCACTTTTTAATTTTCTAATTCCAGGTCTTTGTACATTTTGTCTACTACTTTACTTTCTCAAGATATCCTTTAAAATTTCTGTTCAGATCTTTTACAGTCTCATTTCTTCTATTTGCTTTAGTTTCTCTACATGCAAGTTTAAGTTTCTGTCTGGCATCCATTTTGGTCTTTCTTTGCTTTTTTTTAAAACAACCTTTTGCTTTCTTCATGTATCCTGTTCTTGACATCATCCCATAACTTGTCTGGTCTTCAATCATTAGTGTTCAATGCATCAAATCTATTCTAGAAGTGATCTCTATATATATGATATATAAAAACATATATGTGTATATGTATGGTATATAAATACATTATATATATGACATATAAAAACATTTGACTGTGTGAAACATGATAAATTATGGATAACACTGAGAACAATGAAAATGCCAGAATACTATTGTGCTCTTTCGAAACTTATACATAGACCAAGGAGCAGTTGTCTGAACACAGCAAGGGAGCTGTGCCTGGTTTAAAATCAGGAAGTGTGTCAGAATTGTCTCCCTTCTCCACATCTATTCAATCTGTAGGCAGAGCAAATATTTTGAGAAACTGGACTATAGGAATGTGACATCAGGATTGGAGGAAGACTCCTCCAAAAATCTACATTATGCAGATGACACAGCCTTGCTTGCAGAAAGTGAAGAGGACTTGAAATACTTGCTACAAAAGATCAAAGACTACAGTTTTCACTATGGATTACATCTCAACATCAAGAAAACAAAAATCCTCACAACTGGACCAATAAGAAACATTATGATAGATGAAGAAAAGATTGACTTTGTCATCAACGTCATTTTGCTTGGATCCCACTCATAGTGGAATCAACACTCATAGCAACAGCAATCAAGAAATCAAGAGATGTTGTATTTGGTAAATTCACTGTCAAGGAACTCTTTAAAGTGCTACAGACTAAGTTTAAAGACTACGGTGTGCCTGATCCAACTCATGTTATTTTCAATTGCTTCTTATGCATCTGAAAGTTGAGCAGTGAATAAGGAAAATGGGAGAATTGATGTCTTTGGATTGTGATATTAGGTAAGAGTACTGAGTATGCTATGGACTGCCAATAGAATAAACAAGCCTCAGAGGAAGTGCAACCAGTGTGCTCCTTAGAGGGAAGAATAGTGAAACTACTTCTCATATACTTTCAGTAGGTTTTCAAGAGGGGCCAGTCCTTGGTAAAAGATATATTGGGAAAGATAATCAGAGAAAGAGAGGACAACCTTGTGAAATGAACTGACATGTTAACAACTATAACAATGGCCCTGTTGGTGTTGGTACAGGATAAGGCAAGGTTCTGATCCGTTCTTTAAAATGTTACTATGGGGCTGCTATGAGGAGAAGTGTGGAGTCAGGATTGGTGGAAGATCTATTAACAATCTGTGTTATGCAGATGACACAACCCTGCTTGCCGAAACTGAGGAGAACCTCATATACTTGCTGCAGAGGGTCAAGGACTACAGCCTTCAGTACGGACTGAGGCTTAATGTCAAGAAGACAAAGATTCTCACCACTGGACCAATCAGTAACATCAGGATGGATGGTGAAGAGATTGAGATTGTTCACAGCTTCAGTTTGCTCGGCTCCACGGTCAACACTCTTGGCACCAGCAGCCAGGAAATAAAAAAACGTATCGTGATGGGAAAGTCTGCTGTTAGGGACCTCTCTAAAGTACTCAAGAGCAACGGTGTCTCTCTGGAGACTAAGGTGTACCTGATACAGGCCATGGTCTTTGCAATCACTTGTTATGCATCAGAGAGTTGGACAATGACTAGGAAGAATAGAAGGAGAATTGATGCCTGTGAGCTGTGGTGCTGGAGAATAGGATTGAATGTACCATGGACTGCCAAAAAAACAAACAGATTCATCCTGGAGAGGGTTAAACCAGGCTACTCCTTGGAGGCAAGGATTCTGGGGCTTCGTCTGACATACTTTGGACATGTTGTCAGGAGAGACAGGTCCTTGGAGAGGGACATCATGCTTGGTAGGGTGGAGGGACAGCGCAGGAGGGGAAGACCCTCTATGAGGTGGATTGATTCAGTGACTTGGGTAATCGGGATGGGTGTGTCAGAGACAGTGCGATTGGCACAGGATAGAGTAGGGTTTAGGGCTGTTGTACATAGGGTCGCTATGAGTCGCAAACAACTCGACGGCACATAACAACAACAACATGGGGCTGCAAAAGAACTATGAGATTAAAACTACATTGTCTTAAGCAAATTTTTTTTAAAAAGCTTGCTATGAGTGGCTGTTGATACAATGGCACCCAGCAACAATATGTACTGCACTTATGCTCTCATGGACTTGTTTTCATTTCCTTCAGCTTCAGTTTTGATATTGAGCTTCATTAGTCAGTACTTGTCTGTCAGTTTATCTTACTGTGGTCAATTATCACTGGTACTTCAAATACCAGTGGGGTCACCCATGATGGACAGGTTTCATTGGATCTCCTAGACTAAGACAAACGGATTTTCTGGATTAAGGACTTGGTGGTCTACCTCTTACAAAAAAAGGAAACACAAACCAATCCAGATTGGACAGAGAAAAATCAGTGAAACACTGGCTGACAGAGTGCTGGGAGATGAGGTTGGAAAGTACTGAAAACACAACGGGGGGATAAGGTGCCTCTTCCTAGTGGCCTGGAAAGTTTTCTAGACCTTCATCTGAAGATGTTTCATGACTCTAGGGATTTAGTGGTAAGGCGTTGTGCTGCCAACACAGACGCGTGTGGTTCGAATCCACCAGCTACTCCTTGGGAGAAAGAGGAGCCATCTCCTCAGGGATTTACTGCCTCTGAAAACTGGCTGGAGGTTCAGTCAGTAGGTTCGTACGTGGTAAACAACCTGACTCAGTGAAAAGAAAACTTCTGTAAGCATCCATAATGGGAACGTGGCTTATAAAAAGTATGAATCTAGGAAAATTAGAAGTTGTCAAAAATAAAATGGAATGCTTGAAAACCTGAGACGGACTGACTGGTATGGGTCAGTTTTGAATGGACAGCCTTATGGTCCACAATGCTGCCAATGATAAATTGGTGAAGAAAGGCTCTAGGCAAGACAGGACTGTCCCCAGTATAGGACCCCTCCCTATTTCCCCATAGAAGGCGACCTGCTCTCAGGTTGGGTCTGGGTGGATGGGGAATGGAGTGTGGCTGGGAAGGTATGGGGTCCTTTTCAGAGGACAGTCACGGTATCAGATGGTGACATCCCGTGTCACCCCCCTCTAGGTCCTTAAAGGGGGGCAGTTTCTAAATCCACCTTCCTCCTCCCATACTCCAGCTTCCAAGGACAGATGGGAAAACAGTCCAGAGAGGACTGGCACTGGCCAAATGTTCCACTGTTCCCTAAATGCCCCATCCCGCAGCCAGGACGTGAGTCCTTGCTCCCTGGAGCAGGTCCCGCCGCCAGGAATGCGGGAACAAAGGCCCAGAGGGGCCAGGCGCCCTGCGCGCGTCACACAGCACGGAGAGCCTCGGGGCCGCCGGAGAGGGAAGCCTTCCGGGGCGGGCGGGGACGAGGGG
>NW_006399911.1:6818064-6877139 GCF_000299155.1 Elephantulus edwardii | reverse complement strand
TCAGCTGTGTTTGCTCGGGGGGCGCCGAGCGGGGCGGCGGGGCCGGAGCCCGACTCCGGGGACGCCGCCCCTCCTCCCCCGGCGCGGGACAAAGGCCCGGATCCGAGCCACCCTGCAGGTGGCGCCCGTTGGAGGGGGAGGACGCGCGGGGAATGCGCTTATGGGAAAGTGGAGGGGCGGTGGCGCCCGGGGCGACCCGCGCCCAGCCCCGGGTCACTCTCTAAGTCCCCGGGACCTGACACCCCCTTGCACTGTCTTTTCCAGCCTCTCGACGAGGACTCAGGGCTCCAGGGTAACCTGCTGGCTGGGGAGCGGTTTGCAGGGCCTCTTCCATGGACTTGCTCCGGGCGGGACAGCCGCGTCCTGGCGTGCTGCCAAGTGCGTGCACTACGGTGTGGAGTGCCAAGCGCTGCACCCTTAGCGGGTCCACCCCGTGAGCTTCCTCGACCAGCAGTATACCCCTTGCACCTCCTGAAGTGTCTCAGAGACACTTTAAACTCAACTGGCCCATTCCAGTTCAGACCCAGCCCAAACCAGCCTCCTAGACCCCTGTACTCGCAGGTGTTCTGATCAAATATGGGACTCTTATTCCGCTGTTGGACCTTCACCAGATTTCAATCCCCTTCCCAACTGGCTGTGAGCCCCCTGGCCCAGCAACCATCACCTGCTGAGACCTTATAGCTTGTCCCTCATCCCTCTCCTCCCACCCCCTTAAGTCCTTTCTCTGGCAGAGAGGAACCTTGCTACAATCAAAGTGTCCTGCTCTTCCTCCTTCTCTCACTACCTCTCAGGGGTCTCACTCACCTCACAGGAAAAGTCACAGTGACCACGGAGGTCCTGCCTGACCACCTAGTGACCCCCACCTGCCCACCACACTAAAGCGGTTCTTTCCACTTTCTGCACAGGCCATGCAGCTATTCTTGAAAAACCAGGCCCCTGGACATTTGTACCTCACTTCACCCTGATACCTGTGTGCTTCACTTACTCCCTTCAGGCCTTTACAAAGACACCTCCTCCGTGAGGCCCTCCTTGACTACTCAGCCTAAAATTGCAACACCCTTGATAGTTCTAACCCCCTTCCTGCCCTTCTTTTTCTCCTTTGACACTTTCCATCATGTATCATTTTATACATGACTTCTCTAAAGATGCCATTATTCACATCTTCATTTTCTGTCTCTCTTGACAGTAAACTCTCAAAACCAGAGGCTTGCATCATCTCTTGTTTGCTGCTGTTGACAGTTAGTCCTTGAGACACAGCCTGACATATATAGTTGTGTTGTTGTTGTTATGTCCAGTTGGGTCACCTGTGACTCATAGCAACCCTATGTACAACAGCCCTAAATCCTGCTCTGTCCTGTGCCAATCTTATTGTCTCTGACACACCTACCGCTATTACCCCAGTCACTGAATCAATCCACCTCATCCAGGGTCTTCCTCTCCTGCACTGTCACTTCACCCTCCCAAGCATGACATCCCTCTCCAAGGACTGACCCTGCCTTGCCACATGTCCAAAGTATGTCAGACGAAGCTTCAGATCTTTGCCTCCAAGGAGCAGCCTGGTTTAACCCTCTCTAGGATGAATCTGTTCGTTCTCTTAACCGTCCATGATATATTCAATACTCCTTCAGCACCACAGCTCACAGGCATCAATTCTCCTTCTATCATCCCTAGTCATTATCCAGCTCTCTGATGTATATAGTAGATGCTCAATAAATATATGTTGAATGAGACATCAAATCATTTGCTCCTCCATTTGACTGTGTGGATCATAACAAATTATGACTAACATTGAGAAGAATGGGCACCCCAGAGCACTTAACTGTGCTCTAGAGAAATCTATACATAGACCAAGGAGCAGTTTTCTGAATAGAACAAGGGAACACAGAATTGTTTAAAATCATAAAAGGTATGCTTTCTCCACGCTGTAACAACAGGGTCAAGTATATAAGAAACTGTGGGGCTGGCACAGGATAGGATAAGGTTCAGACCTGTTATTCATTGGATCACTATGAGTTGTACTCGACAGCACTTAACAGCAAAGCAATACAATCTGTATGCCGTGCAAGTCCTTTGAGAAGCTGAACTATATGAAGAAGAACTGATATATTTTAATTGTATTAAAATGTATTGTTTAGGATTGGTAGAAAACTTATCAACAACCTTTTTTTGTGCCAATGACATACTCTTCCATAAAGACCTGCACTTAATGCAGAAAATCAAAGGTTGCAGTCTTCAATATGGATTACATATCAAAATCAAGAAGCCTAACTACTGGACCAATAGGCAAAATTGTGACAAATGGAGACAAAAATTGAATTTGCCAACTACTTCATTTTACTAGTATTCACAGTTAACACCTACAGAAGGAGCAGTCAAGAAATAAAAAAAGACATTTTGCACTGGGGAAATCTACTGTCCAGAATCTCTTTAAAGTTCTAAAGAACAAGGATGTTGGTTTAGTCTGAGGTGTGCCTGAGCCAAACTATGGTATTTTCAGTTGCTGTGTATGCATCTGGAAGTTGGACAATGAAGAAGAATTAGATGTATTTGAATTTTGGTGTTGGCAAAGAGAACTGAATATCCCTTTTTCCCTCCTCTGATGTCAGATTATTATTATTACTGGTTATTCCTTGTACTCCCAAAAGAACAAACAAATCTGCCTTGAAGGAAGGGCCACCACAGTTCTCCTTACAGGCAAAGATGGTGCAACTTCTTTTCACATACTTTGGTCTTTTCAAAAGAGACCAATCTTTGGAAAAAGTTATTATGCTGGGAGAGAAGGAGGGTCAGAGAGAGAGAAGACCCTCAAGAAGAGTATTGACAGGGTGACTGTAACAGTGGACTGGAGCTTATCTGAGATGGTGAGAATGGCACAGGATAAGACAAAGTTCTGACCTGTTGTTCATAGGGTAATGATGAGTCCTGGACTTGATGGCACCTCATAATGCCTCTGTAGCAAAGGTCACACTCTTAGGAACTGTGTGAAGCAGAATTTTAGAACCCCCATCATTTCCATTTAAAAATCAGATTTTATGCAAATATCCAGATCTCCAGCTTTTCATACAAAATCAGAAGCTCTAGCACACTGGGTCGCTAAACTCGGGAGACAATAGACTGGAGCTGAGCAGTAGCTGCCCCTTGCCCCTAAGCTCCAGGGCTTCCCTGATGGCCCTTGACCCTTGATCACGATCCCTGCCCTACTCCACCAAGCCCTGCCCTGTCCAGGCAGCTCCTCCCTTGAGCTCTCTCCAGGCCTCCCTTCAAGCTGTTCTCCTGCTAAGACTGCTTTCTCCACAAATCTTTGTATGACTGCTTCCTTCAGGTCTCAACCCCAAAGCTGCCTTCTCAGAGGCACCCACTGTCACTATCTGATTACTACTCCTTTGAAACGACTAGGTTCATTTACTTGGGGCCCAGGTACTGTTTGTCACCTCAGTACATTTCCAGTTACCCCAGATGCCAGGCCTCCTGAACGAAAGGCTGTGGGAGCACACTTGTTGATTGAATAGTGGAATAAACAGATGAATTCGTGAATGAGCAAAAGTCTGCCCTGTGCTGTCCCTGATCTAAGCATTTTGCAGGCATCTAGTCCTCTGATCTGTGCACACCGGTGCTCAGTGGAGCCAGCTCACATGTGAGAATCTCTGCGCTGGGGACAGGCCACAATGGGTTTTGGACTTTAGCCCAGGCCTCTGACAAACCTGGAGAGGCTGGGGCAATCCATTACCTACTCCAGCCCCAATCTCCCCAGCAACTGGGGTCTGGCATACAATAGTCTCTGAATCTTCAGGATCAGCAGCCTCCACTTGGCCTCATCACCATCCAGGTGGCCTCTTGGGGTTGCTCTTCAGAAGGAGAGGCCCTTAGAACTTATTGGTGAGCAGGCTTAAATTCTACCCAGCTCCGTCGGTTTTTTGCTGTGTGACTTTGAGCCACTTAGCTCACTTCTCTGGGCCTATAAGAAGGATTGTGCCCCTGTGACCTCTTGAGTGTTCCTGGGCCTGCCCAGGTACTGTTTGTCACATGCCAGTACTCTCTGTGGTCAGTGGGCCTCAGGGCAGAAGCCATTTGGAGCTTTTTGACCAGCGAGACCTCACTGATTTGGGGTGGTTAAGATTTCTGGAGTCTCCAGGTGGGCCAATCAACCAAGGGGCCTGGGAGTCTAAGCCAGGCTGTGCTCCCCCATATGGGTGACTGTGGGCAACTATGCAAACACAGGTGTGACCATGTCTGTGAGTGACATGTATAAGCACATATGTGCAGGTGGATGGGTATGTGTATGAGCTCGGCTGTGTGTGTGATTACAGGTTTCAGTGTGAGTGTGTGACTACATGTGTGTATGTACAACTCTGAGCTTGTGATTAGGGTGACTGTCAGCCCAGTGTCACCACTCGTTGGGTGTGTGACAAGGTGGGAACAGGCTTGCCCCGGACTCACAGCAGGGAGTCTGCTGGGACTCAGCTGACCAGTTTGAGCCAGAAGGGACTGGTTGTAGGGGGAGGGCAGCGCCCCGGGCAGAATTTCCTGGGCTGTTCTCAGGACCTGACTCTGCCATTCTTGCTCCTAGGCCCCAGAAGCAGGGCTCAGGACAAAAGGCTAGAACTGGCATCGGACTCCGCAGTCCTGGGAGCCTCTTCTCTAACCATTTTACAGAGGAGGAAACTGGAGTCTTTCAGAGGCAGGAGTCACATGACTGTGAGACTCCTCACCCAGGTGGTCCCTCCCCAGCTGCCATGGGTGCCAGTTCCACCTCAGCTCATGGGGCTTCATCCTGATCACACCACCCACTGCTTGTGTGATCGTGGAAAAACCATTTAACTTCTCTGTGGTCAATGAGAAGCTTCGAGAATATAGCCCCTTGGGTTGTCAAGAGAATGGGCTGTGGTACAACATCCACAGTCCTGAGGCACCTAGGAAGTTCCATAAATAGGAGCCACCAGGACAAGCATGTATTTGTAAATCATGGTTGCTCTCCATGTACAGAGCCATTTGATAGGCGGCCTCAGAACTAAAGGGTCACCCTCCCTCCCTTCACCCCTGTATTTCCATAGAAGAGGATTCCCATCTGCCATGGGCCCGTTTCCTCACTGGGCCCCAAGAGCAAGGGCCTCTCAGTCCATCTCCAGCCTGGATAGATATTGGGTGACCAGGGTCAGTCAGGGCTGAAGGTAATGGAGAGGTAAGTAAGGACAAAACCCTGGGAGTAAAGTGGATGCTTGGCTGCTGCGTAAGAGCCTGAAAGAGGCCTGGGTGAGAAGGCTCTCTCCTGGGCAAGGCGGAAGCTGAGTCAATCAGAGGGACAAGCCTGGCCCTGGGGCTGAGACAGGGAAAACCAGAAAAACAGGGGAAGAATGACAAAGAGAGAAACTGAGACTAAGACCAAAGAAAGAGGAGATTGAGACATGTACATGGAAGAGAGGCCTGGTCAGGCAGCACCCTGCTTCTCAGGGTAGGACTCCAAGCAGAACCAGGATCAGTGGTCAGGACGACCCAGACCTTTCCGTGTGAGACTGTGACCTGTGTGTGACAGGGTGTATAGCAAAATTGGCACAGGCTCGTGAACCTAGAGAGTCCATGTGGGGCCTGAAGACCTGACTCTGGTTTGGACAAGGCCTGAGGGCATCCTGGACTGGTGGCACATGACCCGACCACGGCTGTCAACAGACACAGGGAACTGACCCTCCAAGCCCCTGAGCAGTCGCAACCCCTGGCCCTGACTGGCCCCAGAGCCAGGAGCCCAGGCCGCCCACCCGGGGCCTTTGTGCATTTCTGAAGTGACAAGAGACACACAAAAGGGCTTTTAATTAAATCAAAGGAGGGGGAAACGGGCCAGCCAGGCCGCTATTATGTTACCAAATGTGAAAATGAAAACTTATTTTTAAAGCTCTGGTATTAATTTGAGATTATTCAGATAGTTAATTAAAAGTGCAGCATGTGTTAAATATTATTTCAACAAAGATTATCATCAGGCCTCCATGTAATGCGATCCGCTGGTTTAGGGAGCTCTATGCAAATGATGGAGGAAGGGCTGCCGCTTGGCCATGAGGCTCCCTGAACCCACACTTCCGTGCCACAAGTGGGGCTTGGTCAGGCCCCAACTCCCAGCCCTAGGCTATGAGGGAGACTCCAAGCAGGCCCCAAAACCCTCCAGATGGCACTTTCGACCTTGGGAACACTGGCTGTAGTCCTGTGGCTCACCAGGGTCTAGCAGGTCTGCAGGTGTGCACACACGTGGGCATGAACACGGGACTACGAACAGGAGGTGGAGGGGTGCAGGGCGGTGGGTGCATGTGGTGCTGTGTATGCACGTGTGCAATTGCACTCATGTCTGGCCCATCTGTCATGGATGTATCCTTGTACCCATGACACCCTATGTGTGTCACTACTAGGCATATGTGAATGCACACACCTGGGCAGGTGAGGGCAGAGGTGGGCAGCAGTGCTGTAAGTAAATCCACTACCAGCCAACTGCCTGCAGAAAGCTCCTCTCTTGCCTGTAGGACTCCTTTTCTCCTGGAAGATAGGTAATGATAGTTCAGGCCTCCTGGGAGATGCGCTAAAGATTCAAACTCAGTCTATACAAAATATCATTTCAGCAAATGATGGATGAAGAAATGAGTTACAGTGAGTCACAGTGAGAGTTTAGTCTTTTCCCCAGCTGTCACATCTCCTGTGGATCTTAACTCAAATAAAAAACCGAACCCACAGTGACTCTCCCTCCAGTAGTTTCTGGGACCGTAAATCTCTGTGGAAGGACACTGTCCATCTTTGTGCCAGCCAGGGCAGCTGGGAGATTCCCACTGGCCTTTCTACAAACAGTCCTGTGTGTTGTGACTGTGTGCCTGCCATCAGAGCCCCTGTGTAGCTAATTCTACAGGACTTCACCGCTTTGAACGTGATGCGAAGGGAAGTGGTTCTAAGCAAACTCTTGAGCAGGGCTCCCCTTCTGGAGACGATTGCACCTTTAGGCAGAGCTGTCACAGCTGAGATGCCCCCTACACAGGATTCTGAGAGAGAGCCGTGACTGTGGGGCCCCAAGACAAGAGTTTGCAAGGTTAAGACAAGGGGCCAAGCATCCACTAACCACCCACTCCACTTAGTCCCTTACACACGCGGAGACCCCATTCAGGCACGTCAGCCCTGAAGACAGCGCCGCCCACCCTCTGGGGTCGCCTGGAGGCCTGCGCTCGGCACCGGGCTCCTCCGTGCGCTCCGGGCGTGGAGGCGCGGGCCGCTCCTGCCCTCTGTCGGCGCCCGGCGGCAGTGCAGCGCGGGACACGGCGCACAAGGGCTTCTCCCGCCCTGCAGAGTCCACTTGGCCGGCTTCCTCTTCTCAGGCACCCTGGTGCCAGCGCTTTCCCACCACCTCATCTTACCAGTCTCGCAAAACTCACTTGCAGGACGGGAGTTGCCAGCTTCATTTTACCGCTGGGAAATTGGCAGCTCAGCGAGGGCCAGCAAGCTAGCTGCCCAGGGTCACACAGCAGGGCCATGAGGAGGGAGCCCAGCTGAGGCTGCAGCCCAGGTGGGGAGCACAGCAGACGTAGACAACCTCCTCAGTCGCAAGGTGGCCATAACAATATCCCTTTCTGTTTAGGCTACGGTAAGTGTCAAACAAGATGAAGTCTGGAAGGCTTGGGCGTGCACCTGGCGTGCTATACAACCTTTAAATCGAAGCTTTTTGTCAGAGTCATGCATCATAATGTGGCATTCCTACTCCTGTGCCTTTGTGCTGATTGGACTGGTTGGAATCTTTTCTCTAAGATCTTGGATTGGTTGATTTGTCTTCAGCAATCGTCTCAACACTCTCACCCCCTCAGAGAGGCCCTGCCGGACCATGTTCTCTCCTCTTGTCCCCCTGGTACATGCCCCGAGGGTCCATGTCACCATCTGACCAGATTCTGTGTACTCATTGGTATTTGTGTTTCTTATCTACTCCACTCATTGGAGTCACAGCGCCACAAGGGTAAGACTCTTGCCTATCCTGGCGATGTTGGTCTCTGGCCTAGGAGGCTGGATTTTGTGAAGAAGGATTTGGCATCAGGATTGGAGAAAGACTCATCCACAGCCTGAGTTATGCAGAGAATGCAAGCTAGCTTGCCAAAACTGAGGAGGACCTGAAGCATTTGCTGCAGAAGATCAAGGACTGTAATCTTCAATATGGATTGCATCTCAACAACAAGAAAAGAAAAAAGATTCTCGCCACTGGGCCAATTGACAACATCATGATAGATGGAGAAAAGATTGAGGTTGTTAACAGTTTCAGCTTGCTCAGATCTACAATTAAGACTCTTGGCATCAGCAGTCAGGAAATTAAAAGACAAATTTAATCGTTTTAGGGAAACCAGCTGTCAGGGACCTCACCAGAGTGCTAAAGAGCAACAGTGTCAGTCTAGAGACTAAGGTGCACCTGATGAAGGTCATGGTGTTCTCAATTACTTGCTATTTATCTGAGAGCTAGACAATGATGAAGGATGATAGAAGAAGGATCAATGCCTTTGTGTTTTGGTGCTGAAGAAGAGCATTGAACATATCACGAACCCCTAAGAGAATAAACAGATATGTTTCTCTTTGGAAACAAGAATTTTGAAACTCCATCTCACATACTTTGGGCGTATTGCTAGGAGTGACCAGTCTTTGGAGAAGAACATCATGTTTGGAAGAGTGGAGGGTCAACACAGGAGAGGAAGACCCAGGATGAGATGGATTTACAAAACGATTGTGGCACTGGGGGCAGGTGTGTCAGAGATGATGACACCGGCTCAGCATAGGGCACAGTTCAGAGCTATTGTTCACGGGGTCACCATGAGTCGTAGTTGACTTGACGACATACAACAATAACAATGAAAACTCAATTCACACACACAAAATGATCCGTCAATAATAGTTTGTAGCATTAAAGCCTTATTCATAACCAGCCCAGACTGGAAACAAGCCGGCTGTCCCTGGTGGATGGGCGAACAAACAGTGGCACAGTGTTACTCTAGCATATTATGCAGCAGCCAGCAGGGACTGACTGTCGCTGTGGTCCATGATGGACCTCAGGGGTATCATGCTAGTGAGGGACAGCCTAACTCAAAAGACTCCATGATTCCTTTTACAAGACATTCTAGAAAAGGCAAACTTACAGGGACAGGGCACAGATGAGGGCTTGCCTCTAGGAGAGGGATTGACTACAAAGTGGCCTGGGGAAGTCTTTTTTGAGATAGAATTTTTCTGTATTTCAACTGAGGTGCTGGTGTATTTCTCAAACTTCTAGTACTGTGCTCCCCAAAGGGTGAGTTTTACCATAGAGTTGTAGACTCGGAGTCACAGAGAGACTTTTTCACACCTGTTTGGTCCAGAAAAGAGAGTGGCAGATGGGAACCTGGAGGTTCCTCAGCTTTGATTGCTCCTAACTGGGAAGTCAAAGGTGGAACTGGTCTATTCTGGCCTGAGAACTGTGGCATTCAATCACGTTAGAGGCTACTGTAGCCTGTTCACAGATGGGGAGGTGGCAGGGGGAGGATGGCCCCTGGTTTGGTAGAATCAGTGGGAGGCCCATTCCTGAAGGGCTCCAAGGATTTGCACTATTTATTTCTTAAGCTGATGTTAGCACATGCGGATCATTGTATAACTGATACATTTTTGCATGTTTGAACTACTAATTATTATGTACTATCAAGTCAGAACCAAGGCATAGCTGACCCTACAGTGGGTTTTCAGAGGCAGTAAACTGCACAGAAGGAGAATGCTCATCTTTCTTCCACAGGTGGATTCGAACCACCTGCCTTTGGGTTGGCAATGCAACTCCTTACCACTAAGTCACCAGAAAATAGTCCTAAAATACCCACAAGAATATATGATTCCACTTACATGAAATATCTGCCTAGGCAGATGCACAAGGTTAAAAGCAAGTTTGTGATTATCAGGGGCTGGGGGAAGAGGGCATGGAGAGTTACAGCTTAATAGTACAGCCTTTCTACAGAAAACTTTTGGAAATGATGATGGTTGCACAACATAATAAATGTGACTAATGTCACTAATGGTCAGTCTGGAGACTAAGGCGCATCTGATACAGGTCATAGTCTTTGCAATTAGTTACTATTGGAAAGCTGGACAAAAAAAAAAAGAAAGCTGGACAATGACTAAGGATGATAAAAGGAGAGTTGATGCCTTTGAGCTGTGGTGCTGGAGAAGAATATTGAATATCCCATGGACTGCTGGAGAGGGTGAGACCAGGCTGCTCCTTGGAGGCAAGGATTCTAAAGCTTCATCTGACATACTTTGGACATGTTGCAAGGCAGGACCAGTCCTTGGAGAGGGACGTCATGCTCGGGAGGGTGGAAGGACAGTGCAGGAGGGGAAGACCCTCTATGAGATGGATTGATTCAGTGACTGGGATAATAAGAGTAGGTGTGTCAGAAACAAGAAGATTGGCACAGGATAAAGCAGGGTTAAGAGCTGTTGTTGTACACAGGGTCACTATGAGTCGTAGGCAACTTGACAGCATATAACAACAATAAGTATTACTAAACTGAGAATTTTTAAATGTCTGAAATGGCCATGAAACCTATCAGATCCCCACCACTCACCTGCCAGCAATCACTCCTGGGCACATGCCTTTCAGAATATCAAGGTTTCTTCCTCATGAAATGTGCTCATATGTGTTTGAGTCTCATGTACAAGAGTATGGATGCATGTATGTGAGTATGTGTAAATGCATATGTGTGCCTGTGTTCCTGGGAGTCCTCTCAAAGCTCTGGACACCCTGTCCTCCCTCCCCAGGCAATCAGCATTTCTTTGTCCAAGGTTTTGGCCACAAACCAAATGATACAGAATTTGGCACCAAATTTTCACTATTGAGACAATGGTAGCCACAGGTATTTATTAATTCTTAAAACAGCTTTAAGAGATAATTTACACTTCACCAAAGAAGACATTTAGATGGTGAACAAACTTATGAAGAAATGTTCAAAATCTCTAGCTCCGAGAGAGATGAAAATCAAAACAACTATGAGATATCACCCCAGTAGGAATAGCAAAATTCAACAGAACAGCAAACAACAAATGCTGGTGAGGTTGTGGAGAAACTGGAACCCTTATTCACTGTTGGTGGGAGTGTAAAATGGTGCAAACACTATCAAAGGCAGTATGGTGCTTTCTTAAAAAGTTGGAAATATAAATACCATTTGATCCAGCAATTCCACTACTGGGAATATACACTAAAGAAACCAGAAGTGCCACTCAAGCAGATATATACACACCCGTGTAGCTTTATTCACAATAGCTAAGAGTTGGAAACAACCCAAGTGCCCATCAACAAACAAATGGGTGGAGAAGCTGTGGTATTTTCACACAATGGAATACTATGCTGCATTGAAAAACAAAGAACTCAAGAAATATTATACAAAATGGGTGGCCCTGGAGGACATTATGCTGAGTAAAATATCCCAGTCAGAAAGGGACAAATACTGCATAATGCCACTGATGTAAAGTGGGACTGACATCGGGGTTGGGGGAAACTATGAAAAGAGGGGATAAATAATGTCCACTGCATTGAAACAGACGATAGAGAGAACTGTTTGAAAGGAATATACGATTAGGTACTATTTTCATGACAAAGAGTCCAGAAAGAGAGCTGCATGGTGGAGTGGACTGGGGGAGGATTATATAACAATGAAATAACTTATCATTACTTTTCAAAGAGAAAAGTGAACTGGGGGGAGGAGTGGGCAGGGAGGAAAATGTGCAGCAATGTATTAATAGAAATGCAAAGTCTATAAACTTTCATTAAAATTTCAGTTAAAAAAAGTGAGGAAAGAGGTAATTTAGGTGTCATTGAGCTTTTCCACTTAGAGCAGTTTGCAGTGTATTCGTAGCTATGTAGTCATCATCACAATCTAGGTTTAGAACATTTTTGTCCCCCAACAAAAAGAAATCTGTGCTCCTTAAGCAGCCACGCCCTGTTCCCTTCTTCAAGAAAGCCCTGTCAACCACTGATCTGTCTACTTTCTATCTCTGTGGAATTGCCTATTCTGGTCATTTCATGTAAGTGGAATAACACAGTATGTGGTCTTCTGTGACTATTTCAGTCAGCATAATGTTTTCAAGGTTCACTCACATTGTAGTATGAATCAGAACTTCATCCCTCTTCATGGCCAAGTAATATTCCACCATATGGATTTACCACCTTGTGTTTATCTTCATTTCTCAGTGAACATTTAAGTTGTTCCCACCTTTGGGCTATTGTGAGTGGCCAATGATGAGTGGTGGACAAGTCTCTGAGTCCCTGTTTTCAGGTCTTTGAGGTATATTCCTGGGAATAGAATGGCTGTATTATAGGGTGACTCTGTGTTTAGGGAGCTGTGGTGGTGGAGTCCGTAGGCAGCTGCACTGTTAACCCCAAGGTGGTGGTTCAAACTCACCCACAGCTCTGAGGGAGGATGGGCATTCTCCACCAATGAGATTTACAGCCTCGGAAACCCACCAAAGGTCAGTAATGAGTTAGTTCCGACTTGATAGCAATGACTGAGAATTTTCTGTGCTTTTCTTTTTAAGGCACCTTTAACGAAGTATAAGTCACATTCAATGGTTTTAGTCTGTCTCCCTTTTTGTGTATGCATTACCATAATTGATTTTAAAACCTCTTTTTTCTAATAAAATTTTTTATTTTGTGATTTTAACAAAAGTTTACAGAAAAGTTAGATTTTCATTCTTTTATTGTAGTACATTTTGCCCGCTCTCACTTCCTTCCCCCTCTCTAGATCACTTTTTTAAAAAATAATATTCATTCATTCATTGTTGCACAATTACCTCTCCCACCCCCAATGTACCTCTTATTCTCGGCTGTTGTTGTATGTACAATGCCTAGTCATATAATCCTTTTAAACAGTTTTTCCCTTCATCTGCTCCAATGCAGTATTTACTATTTATCCCCTTTTCTTAATTACCCCTAGCCCCCTTGTTAGTCCTGTTTTATAATAGTGGTGTTACGCAGTACTTGTCCTCTTATGACTGAGATATTTCACTCAGCATAATGTCCTAGAATGGAAGTATGCACCTCTTAGCCATCTCCACCCCTTGTTCTCATCCTTCTCAGGCACACAATAATCCACTTTCTGTCTCTATGGATTCACCTCTACAAGACATTTCATAGAAGGGGAATTAAGCAGCATGTGGTCCTTTTTGGTTGCTTTCTCATTTAACACCATTTTGCCAAGGTCCATACATTTTGGGTGCATCATCCTTTTTTTTTTTAATGTACTGATTTATTTACAAAGTTAGAATACACTGTTTTTCACACAAGATACTTCTATTTCCTTCACCCATTCCTTTTTACTGAGAAATCTCCATTGTGTGATTGTATCACATTTTATAGGGGAGCTCTGATGGCCTAGTGGTAAGGAGCTGTGCCGCTAACATGAAGGCAGGCAGTTCAAATCCACCAGCTGCTCCGTGGGAGAAGGATGGGCAATCTACTCTCATGCAGTAGATAGTGCCTCAGAAAACCCACTGGAGGGTCAGCTATGCATCAGTTTGGATTTGACAGTACTTTACACAACAACATCATATTTTATTTGAATTCATCTATTGATGAATGTTTGGGTTGCTTTCACTTTGTAGGAAAAGAAACTCCAATGCTGTCAGTTCAACTCCGACTCATAATGACCCTGTGGAACACAGTAGGCCTGCCCCAGAGACGGCTTCCAAGGTAGACAGCTTCCAAGGCTGTGCGTCTTCACAGAAGCAGATGCCATGTCTTTCTTGAGAGGAGCAGGTGATGTGTTCGAATAACTGACTTCTCAGTCAGCGGCCAAGTGTGTTAACTGCTTGGTGACGCGCCAGTGGGTGATGACTGTATTGAGCTTTTAACAAATTATCAATCAATTTCATGGAGCACATTGCTGCAGCTTAGTGGGTCCATATCCGTGACTGATAAAGCAGGGCTACCATGACGGGGCGGAGTCTGGTGGCCAAGCAGGGATTTCTCTCATTCCTCAGAGGCTGGACCTACAGGAAGGATCTGGAAGTTTGGTATCTGTCTTGGTGTGCCCTGGGCTCCAAGCCCTTTGTCAGGGACAAGACAGAGGGTTCAGGAGCTCTCCCTTCCTCTGTCAAAGGAGTCACAGAATAAATGAGCAAGAGCCAGCAGGTAGGGGCATTTCAGGGTGCTGGGCACAAAGCAAGTTCCCCCACCCCATGCCTTCTAGCAGACCCCTCCCACAGGGAGCCAAGGATCTGGGGCATTTCTAGTTTCTAGACCCTTCACAGGCCCTTTGGACAGACTGTTTTCATCATCTCTATGACCCCAGGAAGTCCTCCAGATGGAGGAGTGGGCTGATCCAGTAAAACGGAAGCGCCGTTTTGGTTCTGGAGAAACCCCAGGACCAAGTCAGCTGGGGGCTGGAGATACTGTCCTGGAACGGGGAACCCAGATACTGTCCCAGAGCTTGGGGTTTAGGCGAAGCTGGGGGCCAAGGTGGAGGGCCACAGTACCCAGCCAAGGTACCCTGGGGGCCATGGCTGCTCTGCCTCCCAGAGCTGTCTGTCATGCTGGACCCAGAGGCCACTGCAGGCAGTGCATGGTGATCACGGGTGGCTGAAGGTGCAGTGAGGCTCAGGAGCTTAGCCCGCCATGCTGGCGGCGATGCTGTGATAGGCACCCAGGCAGGAGAAACATGCCTTCCGGCTCAGAACTCCTCTGCCCTGACCTCTGCTGGGGTGAGGTTGCCCCAGGAGAAGCTCACATGCAGCTCACTGGTCAGAAGGACCAGTGTGGCCGGGACTGACCTGGGGCGGGGCTTGGCCCTAGGCAGGTTTCGGGGTCCCCACTACATCTCAGTTACCAGGATCTTAGTGCTGGGGCTTGAGAGGTTGAAGGTGGTGACCCCTAGTGTGTTGGCCAGAAACAAGTCTCTCAAGAGGGGTGTAGGATCAGAGGTACCCCAGCAGTGTGGACACTGTGGGGACACTGTGGGTTCCAGGCTAAAAAGGAGGGGCTCTCCTGCCAGGGTCCTGGATGCAGCTGGTGCCCTAGCACGTTTCCTATGGGCACCCTTGCCTTGAAGTCTGATCTGGGGTTCAGGGAGGGCTCAGGAGGTGAGGCAGTTAAGTCTGCCTGAGGTGTGTGAGGCAGTGGAGGATTCCTGATGCTACCCCAGGAATCACCTTCCTTACCGAGCTGGGATGTGAGGATGTCACACTAGTAAGAGGAATAGCTGAGTGGCCAGTAGTGGGGCTGGGAGCTGCAGCAGCGGTCAGCAGCTGCTGTGGTGGGGTGAGGAGATCACTGGGGACAGCTGGGGGTCCAGCAGTCTGGCCAGCACTGCCTCCCTCAAAACCTTGGTGGACCATGGCTCGTGCACAGGATAGTGATCCTGATGTCTGAGCATTCCTCACACCTCACGGCAAATGGAAAATTCTGCTGGTGGTTTTCCACCCTTCCACCCCCCTTTAACAGGAAAGCATCGATGAGTCTATGCAAGGGGAGGGGAGGGGAAGGGAGGGGAGCTGCAGCATGCAAACTTTTGTAGTTTATCACTGGACTTTATTTTAAAAGTAAATATGTGTTTGATTGGTTTCACATGTCAAGGTGAAAAAACAAAACAAAACACCACCTCTAGTGACTGGGAGCCCCATTGAACAGACAGGGAAACTGAGGCTTCTGAGGCACGCGGGGGCCAGGGGCTCTCTTGGTGCACAGACGGGGCTCAGACAGCCTTTGCCCAGTCCAGGTTTGCCCTTTCCCACCGTGACTGGCCCTCTCTTCCCAGCAGGCGCTGCTCTCACATGTGTAGCGAGGAAGGAAATTGCAAATTAATCTTTATTTCCATCTTGGAAGAAAACCTTAATTCTCTGCATTGAAATGATCCTCCAAGGAGTCGATTATGGGCTTTAATTGCAGCTAGTCCTGGCCAATCAGAGCTAGGCCGCCCTGGCCACGTGGGCTTTTCTGTTTCTTCACGTATCTGTCTCTCTGCTTGTCTCTGTCTCTGTGGTCCTCTCTCCTGCTGTCTTGCTCTTCTCCTCTCTATACAGCTTCTGGGTCTCACTGTTTTTCTGCCTCCTCCCCTTTTCTATCTCTGAGTCTCTGCTCTCCTCACCACAGCAAAGGGCTCAGGGGTGAACCGCCAGGTCTACCACGCCCTGTGAGGGCCATTAACTTCAGGGTCCTTGCTTCAGCCCGGCTCTAGCCCACACCTGGCGCTTACAGGAGCAGAGGAGGAGAGCGAGCTGTTATCCCAGGGGTGCTGCCCACAGTCATCCCAGAGCCTCCCCGAGCTGGGCTCCTGCCCAGCCACCAGCCTGCCTGGGTCCCCCAACTCTCCTGCTTTAAGAGCCTCTGGAAGCCACACCTGTTTGGCTGTTTCTCACAGTCCTGCTGAAAGACTGGAGGTAGGGTGGTCCAGCAGTGAGGCCCAAACTCCTGGGGCTTCAGCCTGGGGGCCCAGCCCAGGGCAGCTAGAGATGGTCCCAGGGCCCCCCACCCCCACCCCACCTCATAGGTATAGTCTTTTGACAAAGGGCTCAGGACTGGCCCAGTCTTCAGGAAATTGATTTGAGTGACTGTGAACCCACGTGACCACCATGCCTGTTTATGGTGTTTTCCCTTGTTTATGGATAAAATATCTTGGCACAAAATTAAAACATAAAGGGTGGGGCTCAGTGCCACTTACCTGTCACTTCTTTTCTAAGTGTTTCTCAGAGGCTACCATGCTGTCAACTTAGAACAACTCATCTTTTCAACCATATATACATACATACCTGCCCCCATGGCTGTGTTGTGCAGAATTCCCTTTATATTCCAGTTGGTATCATCCTTTCTGCATCCTTTGCATCTACCTGTTCTCAGGCCTCAGAACATACTTGTAGTTCAAGCATTTTAACTGCTGGGGAGGACTTTACTTTAAAATCATGAAGCATCATTTGAGGTCCACCTGTACTGACAACTACTGTTTATTCCTTTGGTCTTTCAGATTGCAGCCCTTTGCTCTCAGGTGCACCCCCTTCTAGTCCAACCCACATGGAACACAGGCTCCTGGTGCTGCACCACTGTCCACACCAACAGCACCAGGTTAGCACCCCTGTCACCCACCTCTTTGCTAATACTTCATGTTAGCAAGCACTTCCATTTTTGCCAGCCTAGTCAGTGTTCTGTGGAATTCTCGTTGCTCTCATTTGTATAGGGATGACGCCCGGCTACCAGGATGTGAGAGGGGAGGTGGCCCAGAGATGCCTAGAAGGTTGGGAGCAGGAAGCAGAGGCCCCGAAGCAGGTGGAGATGTGACAGAACAGGTTAAGGGGACAAAAGGCCATTACTAACCCTGACTCAGCTAGAAGGCTCAGGCGTGGCCAGGGCTGACCTGTTATCAGAGATCGAGGTGCTGGGGCCTGAGAGGTTGGAGGTGGTGACCACCAGTGTGCTGGGCCAGAAGCAAGGCTCTCTGGAAGGGTGGGTGTAGGGCAGGGGTGCCCAGGAGTGTGGACACTGTGGAGGCACCGAGGGGCTCGGCCTGATGAAGAGGGCCTCTCCTTCCTAGGCTCCAGGGGCAGCAGGTGCCCTAGCATCTGTTTCCTGTGGGCACCCCAGTCTCTGGGAAAGTATAGTTTGGGGTCAATGTGCACGAATCAGTTCAATCCTTGCTGCAGTCCTGAGGCAGTGCTGACAGAATCCCAATTTTCAAAGAGGAAGCGGAAGGGGATGATTGCCAAGTGAAAAGTAGGCAGAACCAGAGTTCAGGGATTGCTTCGGACCCTGTATGCACAGCCTCTGTGTGTGTACTGGCAAACACACGTGTGCCAGAGAGCGCATGACTCATGGGCACACGTGTACCCACATTCACCAAAGCCATGTGCTCCACTCCACAGCCACGTGTGTGTCTTACCTGCTCCTCGACATACAGCAGTGTGCATCAAGAGAAGTGGTACAGATCACTCACAGCACACAGCAAGAGAAATGGCACGGGTGCCCACAGCTGCCCTCTCCACTCCAGCTGCCCACTGTGATGACTTTGGGATAATGTTTCTGCCTGGTCCCCCCCTTCCTATCCCCTCCCCCTCTGCTGGAGCTTCTGGGACCATCATCCAAGTACCTGACTCACACTGAGACCCTTGTTTTGGATGTCCTCAAAGCTGGGAGGAGGAGGCCCTCTGAATAGACTCACCCTGGCCCCTTGCGGGCAGACTGCAGGGATGAGGAGGGGTTGCCTTGCCTGGGGAGAGGCTGGAGTGATGATGTGGACTGGCAAGAAGTGGCTGGACTGGGCTCTTGCTAGTGTGGATGTGTGGACGTGGTGGGCAGAGGGGAGCCTGGGAGGACCCCTCACGCTTAGTGGAAGGTGGTGTGATTGGCAGGGTGGGGAGTGGGGGGTGGAGGGGTGCTGGGGGCCCAGCAGGAGGATAGGTGTACTTGGACTCATGTCTGTGGCCTCCAGGGAGAACCCAGTGGGTGTTGCAGATCTGAGAAGGAATCAGAACTGCTTGGACCTGAGTTTTGCTCCCCAGGGAGCAGAGTGAGCTGGTCCTGGGGGTTTGTTGGGTTGGGGGGCAGGGGGATGTGACTCCAGAGAAGACTGGGTGCAGATCCAAGTGGGGGATATGGGGACAGAACAGTGATTCAGTCAGATGAGAACTCAGGGTGGGGGTGGGCTGGTGGTGTGGGACAGAGTTGGCCAGGAAGCAGGGAGGAGTGGGCCAGCGTGCGTGTGTGTGTGTGTGTGTGTGTGTGTGTGTGTGTGTGTGCGCGCGCGCGTGCACCTGGGTGCTGACAGAGATGGGATCAGGTGAGGGGCTGGATGGGGCTGAGGTGGTGCCACTTTGAGAGGGTCCTTAGGGTGGACAGACAAGGCCAGCAATAACCAACAGCAATGACCCCAGCCCCATTTGCAGGCATTGTTCCAGGGCAGGGCCTCCAGATGACGGGCTCCAGGGGACAGGCTCACTTACGGATCCTCTGCAGCCCCACAATGCCATGTGTCACGTGCTTGTTTGGCAAGTGGCCATGCCAGGTACTGGGGCACAGGAAACAGGGCAGTCGGGGCTCCCTGATGCTGGTGCACACATTCATGTGGAAGATGCTGGCAAGAGTGGGTAAAGAAACCATGCATCAGGAAGGAAAAGTGTCAGGGAGAGAAAACAAAAGCAGAGGGAGAAGGGGAGTGCTGGGGTACAATCCCCAGGGGATCATTAAAGGTCATAGGCAGTGAGACACCCACTGGGGGATGAGCATTCCAGGCCCACGGCTGGACAGGCGCAGGCTGAGGGAGACCTCTAAGGGTGCTGGTGGGACTGGGGCCTGTGGAAGGGTTTCAGGGAGGTCACAGGTTTGTGGGCTGGGGTGACACTGTGCGAGGGAGGCGGGTCGTTGGGAGGATTTTCAGCAAAGGAGGGACATGACCTGACTCTGGTTTGAATATAGTTCTCTGGCTGCATGCAGAGAACAGACAAGAGTGATAGAGAAGCAGGGAGAGATGGGGATCTCAAGCGTTCATGGGGAGGTGATGGTGTCTTGGGCCAAGCTGGGAACAGTAGAAGGCATGAGGCAGCTGGTACGGATTTTGACGATGAGGCACTAGAAACTATTAATGGGTGACATGGGGGTTTGTGATGATGGCTATCCTGTCTTCAGATGAGGACACTGAGTTGTCTGTGACTAACTCACATTTACTAAACAACAGTGGTGCTTTTGGTTGGGATGGATCACATTTGACCAGTTCCCGAACTGTGTGGCAGAGTGAGGGCTGGCCTGAGAGGACCTGGAGGGTCCTCTGGGTGCAGCATGATGGGTTGACTACCCCAGAGATCCCGGGGGCTGGTTCACCCCAGGCCTGGGCGTGGCTGTGTTGAGTGTTGTGGACCAGAGGTTAAGTAGATATGTCCTCAGGGAAAGGGAGGGGACAAGGTGAAAGGGCAGTCTTAGAGGGGAGGGCTGCCCAGGGTGTGAGTATCAGCCGTGTGGACACTCTGGTGAGAGCAGGAATGAGGATTTGGGCACGTATGCAGACATGTGATCTACACAGGCCCCTGAGTGTCCACACACTTGGACCCACAGCCCAGGGCACACATCAGGCTGGTGAGAGCCAGTGACCGACCCACCCACACATGCCTCTTCATGAGGCAGAAACCCAGCACCAGCTGGCACCAGCAAAAAAGAGTGAAGGGTGTAAGCTTCAGGTGCAGGCGGCCGGACCCGGGTGCCCTGTGGATGCCCTTGACAATGTTTCTCTGTCTCAGTGCAGACACCAGGCCTTTGTGGTGAAGACTTCATGTCTTCATGGTAAAATGGTGGCTGCAGCAGCTCAACAGAGCGGAACAAAAGACAGGGCCTTCCTCCAAAGCTCTAGCACCAGAGGTTCTCCATGACCGGCCTCATCTGGCTCGGATGCCTCCTCCTGAACCAAGTGTGTGGCAGGTTAGACACACTCTCATGGCATAGTGACTCAGGAGTTCTGCCCACCCAAAGAAAATGTGGGTTTTGAAGCCATCAGCTGCTCCATGAGAGACGGGCAATCTCCTCTTGTGCGATTTGTTGTTACTGTTACGTGCTGTCAAGTTGGAACCAACTCATAGCTGAGCCTCCAGTGGGTTTTCAGAGGCGGTACAATGGCGTGCCTGTGGGCTGGCAGCACAGCTCCTCACCACCAGGCCGCCAGAAGCCCCTCTCTGCGATTTACAGTTCTGACTCCACAGCACACACCAGTAATCCTGGAAATGACAAGTCTGACCCACTTAAACCACAAAGAGGAGGAATAGTGGACCCACAGGCAGATGTCCCCAGGACTCTGCAGGTCTCACACTTGAGGGGACAGAGCCGGCATGGAAAATGTGCCCTGTGCCCCTCACTGGGGACATTTGTACGGCATCCCCGGGCCTCGACGTCTCTGGCTGTGGAAGAACATAGGCTCCAGGCTTTTACAGGCCTGACGGTAAGGCCCCACATCACCAATGACTTTCCAGGGACCTTGTACAAGCCTTGGCTCCTCCATGTGCTGCAGGCCTGCTTCCCCAGGAGGGTTGTTGGGTACGTCTAGGGCCAGCAGCCTCAGTGTTCCTACCTGAGGCGTGGACGCACCCACAGCCTGGGCCCTTCTCACCACCTTCCGGCCACCCACTAGCAGATTCTAATCTTATCAGTGTTGCCTCGTGACTCTGGCAACCGTCTCCTCTTATCAGCAGCTCCCCCGATGCCACTGTAGGTAGAGAGGCTTTGCCCAGCCAGCACATCTGCAGTGTGCCCCGATCTGGTGTCCAGACCAAGCTCCCCTTCCCCACAGGAGTACCATCTCTCCCACTGTGACCCTGGGTTGAGTTGAAAGATTGGACCCACCCAGTTTCCCCTTGTGTGAAGGAAGCCCAGGAAGCAGTGGTTCTCTTTCCTGCCGCTCACAATCTCAGCAGTCCTGGGAGGGACCAGGCAGGTCTGGTCATTCCCAGTCAGCCTGGGGAACCCCCTTTGTGCCTCAGTGCCCTGTTCTCAGTGGACTAGCGTCTTCTCGGGTCCACGGGCTGGCTTGCTTTCCCCTTGCTTGGCCATTGGGAGCTGTTGTGAGAAGGGACACTGGGGCTTGGAGACAGGAGGGGCCCTGTGGAGACCCAGTCCTGGGTGTTGCTATGCAGAAGGATCGCAGGAGGCAGGGAGGGGGTGGGTGTGAGGCCCCCAGGGTAGCTGCACCTGGAGAAGGCTATGAGCTCAGCACAGGGAAGCCTCTGGGCTATGGCCACCTGCGTCCCAACGCCCCCTGCTCAAGGGAGCTCTGGGGGCCCAGAGGGTGTATTTCCTCCACCTAGAGATTCTGAGAACGAGTGAAGATGCTGCTGATTGTGGCTGTTTGTCCAGCTCTTGTCAGCTCCATCTGATTAGGAGGTAAATTGCTTCATCTCATGCCACACCCATTACACAATACTCCTGCTCCTGATGACCACAGCCACTTGCCCCCAGGGGGCCCTCCCACCCGCCTCCCCTTCCCTGGGCTGGCATCCGGAACCCCATGGGGCATCTCAAGCAAGTCCACAGGTCCTGCATGCAGGCTCTGCGCCCTATGTCCCCCTCATGTGTCACTGCAGGCCGCTCCAGGCCACCTCCTGGTATCTATCCTCTTGCTACCCTTTCTTGGCCTCATTTCCTGTTGCTGAGCCTTCCACGCACTTTCCTTTCTGCCTCGCCTTTTCCCCTGGTTTCACTCACTGTCAGGGGCCACTGTCTCCCTTAGTCTCGTGAGCTACCTATGTGCCATGCCACCTGCCCCTGAGTCCCAGTTTCGCAGGGCTCCACACTTGAGGACTCAGAAAGTCCCAAACCATGCTCATTGAAGCGCCACATCCCGATTTCTCCTCCTGCCAGGTGCCTCCTTTTGCTAGTACACTCACAGGATGCCTACTGACCCCAGGTATGAACTCCTTAAGCCTCTTTGACAGGCCACCTCCCTGGCATTCTGACACAGCCCATCAACCTCGAGGCCTGTTCATTCTTCCTCCTAAATCTTCCCCAGATCTGTCTCCCCTTCCACCTCTACACTGACTCTTTCTGTCCCTGGCTCAACCCAGAGTTCATCTCCTCTCTCCTGAGCCGGATGATGGTCTCTGCCTCCTTCCCAGTTGGGCTGCCTCATGCCCTCTTGATTCAGCCTCGAGGGAAGACCCATCTCCTGAAAACACATCTGAGCGGGTCACGAGTGATACTGACGATTGTGGCGGTGACAGGGACCTCCGTGATTGTCTTGAATTAGTTCTACTGTGCTTCTGTAACAGAAATGGGAGCACTGGTGGCCTCGTGGCAAGCTGCGCTGCAATCCTAAAGGCATGTGGTTTGAATCTACCATCTGCTCCATGGGAGAAGGTTGGGCCGTCTCCTCCCGTGCAATTATTGCCTTCGAAAACTTGCCAGAGGGTAAGCTATGCGTCAGCTCCCACTCAATGGTACACAATACACAATAGAAATACCACAGCTCAGTGACTTTGACAAACAGAAATTTCTCTTCTCACAGATTAAGGGCCATCGTGCTGACTACGACTCATAGTGACCCTATGAACAACAACAGATCTTAACCGTGTCTTATCCTGTGACATTCTCACCATCTTTGCTGTGTGCGAGTCCTCTGTTACAATCACTGTGTCAGTCTGCCTTGTTGGTGGTCTTCCTCTCTCTCTCCGACACTTCACCCTTCCTACTATGATGTCTTTTGCCAAGGACTGCCCCCTCCTAATAACACGCCCAATGTGTGTGAGACAAAGTTTCACCATCCTTGCCTGTAAGGAGCATCCTGGTTGCACTTTCTCCGAGACAGATTTGTTATTTTGGCAGTCCATAGAATATTCTGTACTCGTCTCCATCACCACAATTTGAAGGTATAGATTCTTCTTTCGTCATTCTTATTCATTGTCCAGGGGCCTCTGGTGGCCTAGTGGTAAGAAACTGCACTGCAAACTTGGAGGCATGTAGTTTGAATCCACCAGCTGCTCCACAGGAGAAGGCTGGGCAATCTCCTCCCATGTGATTACACTGCCTTTGGAAACCCACCGGAGGGTCAGCTACAAGTCAGTTCTGACTTGATGGCACATGACAACAGTATTCACTATCCAACTTCCTAGGACCAGGAAGCTCGATTAGGAAAGTTTGGGAAGATGGTGGTTGTTGTTGTGTGCCTGCAAGAACAGACTTTATCTGATGGACCCTCTAGTGGGTTTTCAGAGGCAGTAAATCCACATGTAATTGAGATTACATACACGGTAACTGGGGCAATGCGGGTAGGTGTGTTAGAGTCAGTGAGACTGGCTTGGGACAGCGCAGGCTTCAGAGCTGTTGTATATAAGCATTGCTGTGGGTTGCAGGTGACTCGACAGCACGTAACAACAATAACAAATCACCATGGAGGAGATTTTTCACCTGACTCCCTAGGTGAATTTGAACCACTTACCTGTGGGATTACAAAAGTTTCTTACCTCTAGATCACCAGAGCTCATTGTTGTCGTTGTGTACCGCTGGGTCAGAACTAACCCGTAGCTGACCCTTCTGCGTGTTTTCAGAGGCAGTTAATTGCACGGGAACAGACTGCCCATTCTTCTGCAGAGCAGCTGCTGGCTTCGAGCCGCGTGCCTTTAGGATTGTAGCACAGCTTCTTGCCACTAGGCCACCAGAGCTCCTAGAGCTCCTTAGAAACCCACATTCAGCTCCAGGGAAGGCCTTCTCTCCTGGCCGGCTCTTGGGGAAGGTCCTGTTTCTTCAGCTTCTCTTTTTTGGGTTCTTGGAGGTCTCCCTATGTATTGGCATCTCTTTCCCACCTTTGCTTGCTCCATCTGCTTCTTTGCTTATAGGATTTTGTTGTTGTTGTTGTTAGGTACCATTATGTTGACTACAGCTCACAGTGACCCTATGAACAACAGATCTGAACCAGGTTCTACCTGTGACATTCTCACCATCTCCTCTATTTCATGAGATTGACTCTAGACAGTCTACACTAATTCTGCCATCAACATTACAAAAACAACTCGTCCCCAGATATGACTGTAACTGAAGGCATAGAAGTTAGGGTTTACAATACATATTTTTGGGAGACACAATTTAGTCCATGGCAGTAGTGGTCTTGGGGGTGGTGATAATAGTGACATTAGTAATGGTCATGGTGTTGATTTTAGTAATGGTGGTAGAAAAGATGATGGTAGTGGACATGATGGGAGGGGCTGTGGATTAGCCTAGGAGCAGGGTAAGACACTGGCTCAGGAGGGTCTTGCTTGGATAATGAGCTGGGGAGAGGGAGGCTGAGGTATTGGCCCCTGAGGACTGGTCTGGGCCCTAAGACTAGTGGTCTCAGAAAATTGGGGCCTCTGCCGTCTCTTCCTGGCACTCTGGGGCACAATCTGGCTCTTACACCCCACTGTTCCTGCCTCCCCCCATACCTGTCTGTATCCACAGCTGGGCCTTTTCTATCGCTCCCACTCTGTGCAGGGAGCTGGGGGAGGTGAGGCCCAGCAGAGGCCTCAGTGTGTGGGGAAGGGCTGGTAGGCAGGTGGTGCCATGGCTGGGGAGGAAGGGAGGGCGTGGGGAGCTGATCAGGTTTCACTGGCCCTTCTGGGGGACAAGGCCCTGCAGGCTGAATAGTGAAGCTGACCCTCTGTGCCCATGCGTCTGATCATCACTGGCTTTTAGGGGTCCATGCTGCACATACACACAGAGACTGAAACTTCTGGCCTCAAGTGTGGCAGGTGGGAGCACTGGACTTCTGCTGGACACAGGACAAGAGAAATAAAGAGCAGTGGTAGGTGACAGATGTGAGGACAGTTACACACAGGCAGTCAGAAAAAGCAGAGGCCCACACCAGACCGCTAGAGAGCCAGACGGAGCACCTTCATTGCCATGCCTCACGACCTACTGCCCCAGCCTGGCTGGGCTCAGGTGAGCGGGTTGACAAGCTGCCTCCCACAGTCCCACAGGGGAGCAAAGGCAGCCACAGCCAGACTCTGCCCTCCCAGTGGTGGCCAAGTGGAGGATGGAAGCTAAGTCTGCAGGGGTCCCTGACAGGAACCAGCCCCGGTGTCCCCACCTAGAGGTCAGCCGGAGTGTCTGGTCATCGGATGTTTATCTGGAGGCCCAGCTGTGGCCAAGGGAAGTGGCCGTTTCTCTCTGCTGTGCTGACTCCCACGTCAAACCCACCAATAATGTGCGGAGTATGGAGACTGAACAACAATCTCAGGGTGCACGGGGATGCGGCGGGGGAGGGGCATGAACACAAGACCACTGCCCTTCAGAGCATGAGGTGCTGTGGTTCAAGCTGCCTCTTCTGAGCCCTTTGCACTGCACATGCCCCTGGAGGCAGGTATGGTCCTGCCTAGAGTAGGAGACTGCAGGGCCTGGCACACAGTGAGGGCTCAGCCCATGCAGAATGACCATTAGGGCCTCTTTTCAAACCTACCCTCTAATCCCAAATTCACATCCCTCCACTTCCCCATGGAAAAATGGAGAAACGATTGAAATTGTCAACAATTTACTTTTATTTGGATCAATACCCATGGTAGCAGCAGCCTAGAAATCAAAAGATGCATTAAAATGGGAAGAATCTGTCAAGAAGCTCTCTGAAGTGCTGAAGAGCAAAGATGTTAGTTTATAAATTAAGGTGTGTTTGATCCAAACCAAGGGCAAGGTTCAGACCTGCTGTTCACAGGGTCGCTGAGCCAAAGTTGACTCAGTGGCACCCAACAACATAACCCCAGACTTGTTTATCTTCCTAGGGCTTCAGCAGCGCTGCTCCCCCAGCTCCCACTGTGCAATCACCACGGTCATCCAGGGGCCATCTGCAGCTCATCCTCATTCGGTAAGAAGGCCATGGCCCTGCCCTGTCTCCTGAGGACAGTGGGGTATCTCTTGAAACCACCAACTAGTGCCTTCAGTGGCCACACTTGCCCAGTCTGCCCCCAGCAGACACCTGGCCCCACCCAATTCCTGCCTCTAGCTGCCCCTGCAATACTGGCACACATCAGAGGGTGTAGCGGGCCCTGCAGCACACCCATGGGAGCCCAGAGCTGGGTGGGCTTGCTGGGGACCTGGATCAGCTAAACTCTTCAGCCAGGGCCTGGTGCTTCCCAAGTTGGACTAATTAATGACTTTATTATTAGCCAAATGCTATCAGTCTTTTCATCAGCACTGCACATCGGGAAGCTCCTTCAGGATGCAGAGTGGGCGTGGGAGGACTCAGGCCCTGACTGGATCTGACCATGAGCTCACACACCATTGTCTTCATCCTGCTCTTCTTCGGCCAGGCACGTCACTTCTCCTTTCCCTAGAAACACTCTCTCCAAGGCCTTGTCCAGCCAGTCCCTGCTGCGGCCAATGGAGGATAGAATGGTAGGACCAAGAGGGCTGGGTAGCTTCAGTGGGGCAAGGGTGCCTGCTACACAGGGGGCGTGAGCAGGCTGACCATGGTCTCCGGAAGGCGACCACTGCAGCTGGGCTGATTCTGACCCATATGTCCCCCTCCCTGAGCTTCCAAGGCTGCACGTCTCCATGGAGCAGACTGCCCACCTTTTTCTGAGGAACTGGCAGACTTGAACCATTGTCCTCTCTGCTAACAGCCCAAAAGGGAATACACTACACCAGCACAGCTCCTTTGGTCTCTGGAAGGCCCAAGTCCTTGATCACCTCAGGGTCCATACTGAGGCTCAGGGGCCTCCATCAGGAGGACTGATGGAAATGCTGCTGGGCCATGTGCTTTGACAATGGGGTGATGAACCCGAACTCTTCCCCAGCTGGCCCAGGAGGTCAGGCCCCACCAACCTGAGTGCCCCTTTAGCCCCCAGGGCACACTGGCCCTAGACAAATCCTGCCTCCTCTCTGTGCCCTTCTGACTTGACACTCTTCTTCATCCCATTCAGACACTTTAGATGGTGAGTGTTCACAGTGGGCTACAGGGGTGCAGGCTGTAATCCCATAATGTGAGAGGAAACACCAAAATGACCCCAGATCTGAGAGCAGCAGGCAGGCTGGCCCTAGAGAGGGAGGAGTTGCCAGGTTGTTGCTATGGTAACTACTCTTCCCCCTCCCACTTTCAGGGTGCAGGGAGGTGGGCCCTGGGATTACCACTGTGTGTTTCCTTGGCCAACGGGGAGAAGTGCTTTGGGGAACTCTAGGGGCACGGAGTCAGGAAGAGTGGGCTGTGCAATGGATGTGGGGAGGTGAACCTCATGAATCAATCTGCCCGTGGGGTGAGCACTGGCTGGCTTGTTCATGGAAGGTTACACCACGCCACCACTAGACAACAGCAGTGAGGCCACCACTTCAGAGACACAGCGGTGTCACAGAGTCCCTTCTCTTGCCCCAGGCTTGCCCATTTACAGGACTTTATCTATCAAAAATATATTAACCCCGAAGTCTGTTTCCATCAGAGTCTCAGTTCCAGGGGCATTTTCCGATAAGCCTTATCTCCTTGCTGGTGCATTAGCTCTGCTGGTCGGGGGCCAGGGGCCTGCCAATCTTCAATGCCCTTCCTGCCCGCCTGGCCTGTGACTTCACTCCCTGTGGGCGGGCAGGGGCTCCCACTGCCCACCCACCTACTGGCTGGGAGTAGGGAGAGCCCAGAGGGCACCTTATTTCCAAGAATACTGCAGAGGCATGGGTGTGGGGCAGGGACAGGACCCTCGGTTGCCCAGCCTGGCCCAGCTGATGGATGCTTGGGCTTCAGCAATGTTGGCCAAATGAAGTTTCTGCGCTCTGGCCATACAGGGCACCGTCCATGGGGAGACCAGGGGCTGGCTCCCTCTCTGTTGTTTCCTCCATCCAAGCCTGCCTCCTTCCGAGATGGCTCACTTGGGGCTGGGCTGCGGGGCTCCCAACATTTTCTGAGGGGGCAGGTCTCAGGTTCTCTTCCTTCCAGGAAAGCTGATGTGTGCTGGCCCCTCTGTGGGCTATAGTTCCAATGACAGCCAGTGCCAGCTCTGAACCAGGCTAGCTCCTAGTTCCCAAAAGGACCTAGGAAATAGCTACTTACAGTCTTCTAATTATACAGATAGGGAAATGGAATCACAGAGGCCGGGAAGTCAGTAATGGGGCCATGGCCTGCCTTGCAATAACCCTCAGTTACCGAGTTCCATTCTATCTATGTCTGTTGTGGGGGTTCTGGGGTGTCACATGACCCTCATTTGGAGAGCAAGGGATTGAGGATGCTTACAGGGCAGCAACACAGGTCCTCGGGCTGTGCCCAGGGGAACCCTTAGCCTAAATTCACAACAGGCCTTGCAGAATTGTATATACATGAATGATTGTGTGAAACACAATGTAAATGAAAGATTATATAAAACACAATGTATATGAATGAAACATAATGTAAAGGAATTGTATGAAAACGAATAAAAATATTTATAAAAATAATTAATTTTTTTTAAAAGGCCTTGCAGAGCCCTGGGTTGGGGGTCGGGATGTCAGTCCTCATGCCCCTGTTAGGGATAAATCTGCTGTAGTGGTGGGGAGTGACAGTGGCCAGAGGGCTCCTCAAACTTGAGCAGAGTCCCAGGGAGTCGAGTGTGAGCCCCCCTCAGCAATGGCGGGTTCCCATCTGTGAGGAGACCGCACTGCCCACTTCAAAAGCTCCAGGAACCATGGGTGGGGCGAGCACCCCTCTGGCCCAGCAGGTGGTCACCAGGCCTTTTGTGACCCCCTCACCCCACCAGAACCTGGGGGGGGGGGCGTGCAGCTTGATCAACTCCGCCCTAGAGGGTAGATCATATCCTCCACAAACAGCCTCAATCCCCACTTGGGGGCCCCACGTCTCCTTAGTGGTCAGCCCAGCAGGGGTTAGGTAGTCAGGCCCCAAGGAGGGTCCCACTAGTTCCTCCTCTTGAGGGGCTGGGCTGAGGATTAAACAAGAGGTGCTGTGGTGGGGAGCTCCTGGAGGGTGCCCTGGAGAGTTGCCCCGGGTACTGTGGTGAGCTTTGCACCCCATGCTGTGGCTTCTCTATGGGCCAAGTTGGTGGAAAGAGCTAAAGAGATGCTGCTCTGACTGGTATGCACCACGCATGCCTCTGCACCTGGGGGTTGGGCTGTAAAGTGCAGTCCATGTCTGTGTCTCAGAGGGAAAAGTTGGCCTCCAAGAGGACCTCCTTCCACCAAAAAGCTCAGCAGAGGCCCCTGTCCCTGCACTGCATGAGGGGACAGCATGTTCTGCTCATTCTTCCTCCCTGCCTTTGGCTCCAGGGCTTAACCACTCCATGTCATTTGATCACAACCTGCCTGTTATTATTGCTAATGCTGTTTTTACAAATTAAAGTACAATGCACCACTTAGACAAAGGGAGAGCTCTGTGCCTTGAGAGAAAGATGAGCAATCTCCTCCCTTTTGATTGACTGAATGGGGGGTCAGTTTCAACTGGAAAGCAGGGACAGAGAAGGGAGAGAGACAGAGAGGCAGACAGAGAGCAAGCATGAGACCACATCCATATGATGAAGAGGGAAACACTGTGACATCTATTCATCCTACAAATATCTTTAACAAAAGGTCCGAGTTCCCTTCAATCAGCTGGTTGCTCTATTTCACACTTTCCAGACTACAAAGCAGCCCGGAGCCAGAGGGGTGAGGTGGCCTATCAGTACAGGGGTATAATGAGCATGGGGGCCCTTGGTGACAAAGCCATGGGCTCCTGCTTCCCAGAGCCCTGACTTTTGAGGACAGTGGGGGCTCCTGAGGACATTGGATATAGAGATGGCGGTGACCTGCCATGGTTAGCACCAGGAGACCCTGAAGGCAGTGTGCCCTTGCCCACAGCCCCTCCCTGACTGCTGTCAACTCCCCAAGGAGCATCTAATGACCCCCCAGACCTCATGAATGCCCCTTTCAGGTCCATGTGGGCCTTCCTGACAATGGTTTCCTTTACAAATGAAAGCACAACATGACACTGAGGTAAAAGGAGGACTCTGTGCCCAAAGAGACAGATGGGCAATCTCCTCTCCTCTGAATTATAGCCCAGAGTCCCTTTCCCTCAAAACCACCAGGCCCTTTATGGGCTGCATCTTCCTCAGGACCTCCTCAGCTCACTGGATCTTTCCCTTGATTTTACTCTCATCAACCCCAGAGGCATTGGGAGGCCCCAGTGACAGCACACAAAGACCAGCAGAGCAAGCTGGGGCTGTGGGGACATTTATTTGCAGCTGTCAAGTGCCCAGCTGCCTGAGGCTGGGGTGGAGATGGGTCTTGGATGGTCACCCGCCTAGTGGGCACCAGCCCCTCCTGGCTGGCGGGGCACCATGGGGCCATGCATGTCCTCTGGTGGAGGGGGACAAGCTGAGGCCGGTCTGACCTTGGCATAAGGAGAGGTGCGGTCGGGAGGCACTTGTGGTGGACACAGGTACGGCGGCCTACACCGCAGGTTCAGCACTCAGGGTGACTGAATCATGCGCTTTTGGGTATCGAAGACATAGCGCTTGAAGGTCAGGCTGAGCGTGACAGGCTGTGCGGGCTCTGGCCGCTCCACACCCTCCTCTTCTTTGGTCGCTTCCCCTCGGCCACCTCGGCCCCGCTTCTTGACTCCTGGTGCCAGCATCTTCCTGGACTCTGGGCTGAGGCCACCTACAGGGCACAAAGACAAAGAGCCTTGTCACATGGCAGACCTGAAGCCCACAGCCTCTGCCCACCCACCTGATACTTGGGTGAGCACCCACAACCCACCCATCTCCCCAACACCCTCAGCCCAACTCCCTAAGCCAGGCCTCGGCGCCATGCTTAGCAATCCCTATTGCTGTCTCATCCAGCCTCTTGGCTCCCTGGCCCCTGGCAGCTGGGGCAGATTCTAAGCCCTGGAGCTTAATCCTCAGTAAGAGCCCCTGCAGATCCGTTCTCCAGCCTATGGGGCCCAGGAACTGGCCTCTGCGGATGCACCATGGACCATGCCTCCTGGCACCAAGTGAGTTAAGATAAAGCAGCAACAGCTGCCCAATGGTGGTACCATTTGCACTAGCTCCCGCGGCCAGAGCCCATCTGCATGCGAACAGTTTTCACACCAGCCCTGTCAGTGACTCCTGTTCCCAATTAATGGCCTCTGCCGATGCTGTTCCTTCAGCCGACACATCCCTCATCTCCTTTCCCAGTGAACACAGCACCTTCACAAGGAGGCTGCAGGGCCTTTCTCTGGAACCTGCATCTGTGAGGGGGTCTCCTCTGAACTCAGAAGCCCCTACAGGGCTCATGGCTCTTTGGAGGCTGGGTAGCAGGTGGCCCGGGATCCAGATTATCTCTGCCAGGGGTGGGTTGAACAGCCTAGTGACTCAGCCCTACAGCCCCAGAGAAGGGGCCCACCTCTGATGTCCACACAGGGACTATCGAGGGCCTGACAGGTGCACCTGCCACCTGTGACACGTGTTAGTCCCTCCATCCCTTCCTCGACCTGAGTGGCAGTGCAGGGAGGGCCTGGGCTCGGTGTCCTAGCAGAGGCTGTGAGGGGTTACAAGTGCAGGTGTATATGCTGCAGAGGTCAGCAGTCCTGTCACTGTACAGATGAGAACAAGGAGGCCAGAGGGGGGTAGGACCTCACTCTTCACTCTACTGGCTGCAAATGGAAATGGTAGTGGTTCAAGGCCACCAGTCACTCAGTGGGAAAAAGATGCGAGTCTGTTTCCATAAAGATTCACAGCCTTGGAAACCCTGTAGGGTTCTACCAGCCCTACAGCATTGCTGGGAGTCAGAATCCAGCTGAAGGTAGTGGTTTGCTTTTGGGGCGGGGGCAGGGAACCACTCTCGCCTGCCTGTCTTGGCAGAAGATCAGCCCCTACTGGGGGTTTTTGGAGATGGTCTCAGAGGGGAGTGCAGACTTCGAGAGCACTTCTGCTGGCCTCACAGCTCCTGAGTTCTTGTAAAGGTAATGAGGGGGGTGATCCAAGGAATCGGGGAGCCAGAGAGATGCCAAAGTCAACCCTGCTTCATCCCATAGAGGACTGTTTCTGTGTGAGGTATCCACTTCCCCTGGAAAAGGCCTGGGACATTTTAAGGGGGTCCTAGAAGTGGGCACAAGGGTTTCCAAGGCGATCAGGCTTCCTACAGTAGTGCCTAAGAGAGGTAGTGTGGCCCTCGGGACCTTTAGCAGGGCCTTCCTGTCTGGGCAGCCGGCTCTGGCACAGTGTCTAATCCCCAGGTTCCCCACCCAGCTGACCGCCCCCTGGGCTGTGCCTGAAGACAGAGGCTATGGGAATGGCCCCAGGCCAGGCCCTGAGCGGCCGTCAGCCCTCAGGTATCTGCGTCCCTGAATCAGATCGCAGCCTCCCCTCTGCAAACAGAGAAGGGACTGGCACCAGAGCCTGACAAATGGCATGGTGACTCGTCTCTCTTTGGTGCCAGGAGGTCTGATGGCTGCAGCGGCTGCCCGGCGTCTCTGAGGAGCTGGGGAGACAGGTACAGCCAGTCATCAGTCCATCTTAGCTGGGATGGCTCTCGTTACACATGGCACACCTTGCACTACCCGCTGGCAAAGCTGGAAAAACTATCTGGCTGGGCAGCCTGGCCACCTTCTGAGAGGGCGGCCCACTCACTCTGCCCCCCTCCCAGGCTGCCTGAGGTCAACATCCCAGAACGCTGTCAATGCAGTCCACCCCTGAGCTGTGGGGCCCAGACTTCTGGAAAATGTCACCGGGCCATGGTTTTTTCCTCTCCAACCATATTCCCCCTTAGCCAAGGGGCCGGCAATGGGAAGAAATGAGCTTTGGGATGAAGTATCCAGGGTCAGAACCTGCCACCCTCACTAACATGCCCCATATGACTCGTTTCTCCCAACTTTTAGGAGAAGGGGCCTGCTCCTGGGGAGTCAGTGGTTGGCTAAGGGACAGACATGAAGTGAGCAAGCAGAATAGGGCCAACTACAGCCTCTCAGGTACAGGGCAGGGTGTGTGAGACCAGCTGAGATTGGAGGTGGGGGTCCATCAGAGAGGCCTGCACACAGACAGAGTGAACTTGGCACATGGCAGCCTTCATGGTCCTGTGCTGGGGCCTAGGGGCCAGGAATCCATGCAGGTTGGGCCCCAGCTGGAGAGGTGCTTGGCCAGTGTTGGTCTGGGGCATGGAGAGTGGGGCTGGCCAAGGTACTAGGCATTAAGGAGGTCTGCCTGGAGCTCAGGGTAAACTGAAGGGCAGTCCATCCTGACCACCCTGCCCATAATCCCTGTCAGCCTGGGGGGAAGAAGCACACAGGACAGGTTCCTGCTTGCAAGGATATAACTCTTAGTCTCCTTGGGACCTCCCTTAGAACAACCACTAGGTCCCCTTGCTAGGCCAGCAGACCCTTCACTGGTAGTGGCAGTGAGCATGGGACCAGGCTGAGGGGCAGGTGCTGTGGCCCTCACCGTCCAGAGGGCAAGATGCCTGTCCACCTGCCTTCCCGTGTTCACTGGGAGTGGTGGGACTGTCTCTTCCCTCTGTTCCCATCTCTTTCCACATGACCTGAGCCATATTCTCCCTCTTGGAGAACATCAGATCATTCCAAACCTTACACCCCGGCCTTCTGTTCTCAGACACACCAGCACACACCCTCCCCAGGACCTCTGCACATGCAAGTTTCATCACCAGATGTTCCAACACTGCAGGTCTGCCTTCTTCAAGCCACAGTGCAAATGTCCATTCCTTAGGAGGCTTCTGGACTCCTGACCACTCTGTACCCAGCTCTGTTTTTCTAGTGTTCTTATCACATTCTAACATCTGTCATAATTTCCTCCTTTTGATGTTTACTGTCTGCCTCAGCTCAGATACACATTCCACTTGGCAGAGATTTCCCTGTCTGTTCACTTGTGTTCTCCTAAACACCTAGGCCAACCCCTATTCAGAGAAAACATTCAGAGGATACCTGTTGAGTGAATAAGTAAGTGTGAGAACAGCAAAGGCCCTTAAAGCACTTGTTGCAGGATTGTGAGGGGCAGCTCTGCCGATGGTCACGGTTGGGAACCAAATTAAGAAGGCCAAATAATTGTGCACATGTCTGTTCACAGCAAAAGGCCTTTTCCTATATACCTCACGACATGTTGATGAAGAAAGCATAGCCTAGAAGAACGAAGAACTTGCTCAAATCATAGCTGCTATGAGACAGAGTGAGGATTAGGCAATAAGCTTACAAAGAGGTCTGATGGCATGGTGGTTACAGAGCTACTAACCAAAAGATTGGTGTTCAAACCCACGAGAATCTCTGTGGGAGAAGGATGGAACAATCTGCTCCTACAGAGATTAACAGTCTTTAAAACTCCACAGACAGTTCTATCATGTCCTTCAGGATCGCTGTGAGTTAGAATAACGTGGTGTTTGGCTCATATGCTTCCAAAGTCTGTGTGATCAACCACTGCCACTGAGCTCGCTCGCCTGACTTGTCATAGCTAAAAGGGAGTCCTGTGATTAAGGGAAGTGGTGAAGACAAGCCTGGCATTCGTTTGCTGTGGAAGATGTACACATTGTTGTTAGGTGCCAGAGATGACTGTAACTCACAACGAGTCTAAGAACAAGCGGCGTGAACCTGCCCTGTTCTACACCATCCTCACCACCTCTGTCACGCTCAAGCCCATCGTAGCAGTCACCATGTCAATCCATCTTGTTGAGGGTCTTCCTCTCTTTTGCTGACCCCTCCATCTTTTCTAAAATGTTATTTCTCTCCAAGGACTGTTTGCTACTGAAAATATGCTCAAAGTAAGTGAGGCAAAGTTTCTCCATCCTTGCCTCTAAGGAGCACTTTGGCTGTACTTTCATCAAGGCAGGTTTGTTGGCTCTTTTGGCAGTCCACTAATTGATAGTCTGTGCCAATACCACAATTCAAAGGCACTGGTTCTTCTTCTTCAGTCTTCTTTGTTCATTGTCCAACTTCCAGATGCATAGGAAGTAGTTGAAAAGATCAGGCTTATATCAGGCAAACTTTAGTCTTTAAACTGACATTCTCATTCCTTAGAAAGGTCCTTGACAGCAGATTTCCCCAAGGCCACATGGTTTTTAATTTACTGACTGCTGCTATCATGGGTATTGATTGTCAATCCAAGTAAAAGGAAAGTGTGGACAAGTTCCTTCTTTTATCCATCTATCATGATGGTACAATTGGTCCAGTGGTGAGGATTTTTGTCTTGTTGATGCTAAGATGTAACCAAAGGCTGTAGTCTTTGATCTTCTGCATTAGTGGCTAAACTCTACTTCACTTTCTGCAAGCAAGGTTGTGTCATCTGCATAATGCATATCGCTGATGAGTACTCCTCAAATCCTGAAGCCATATTCTTCCTCAAAGAATACAACTCTGATGCACACCTTTCCTGATTTTAACTTGTGCAGTGTTCCTTTGTTCTGTTTGGACAACTGCTCCTTGGTGTTTGTACAAGTTTTGCATGAGCATACTTAAGTGTTCTAATTCTTCTTTTTATTTGTGTGTGTATGTGTGTATGTGTGTGTGTGTGTGTGTGTGTGTGTGTTTTATTTCATAAAGCAACCTTTATTTCTTACTTATTTCTCTGCTTCTCTATTTTCTTTTTAAAAAGAATTAATTTTAATGAAAGTTTATAGAGACTTAGGTTTTCCAGTAATTCATTGTTGTACTTTTCTCCCTCCGACCCCCTTCCCCCCAGTTCACTCTTCTCCTTGAAAAGAAAATACAAACTCTTTCATTGTTATGTAATCCCTCCCCCCAAGTCCACTCCACTATGCAGCCTTCACTCTGGACTTCTGTAGTGACAATACCCATTCATATATCCCTTTTAAATAGTTCTCTCCCTCATTTGTTTCAATGCACTATACATCATTCTGTCTTCCCTCAACCCTGATGTCAGTCCCATTTTACAACAGTGGCCCCATGCAATATCTGTCCTTTTGTGACTGAGATATTTCCCTCAGCATAATGTCCTCCAGGGTCATCCATTTTGCATACTATTTCATAAGTTCCTTGCTTTTCAATGCTGCATAGTATTCCATTGTGTGAATTGAGCTTCTCTATCCATTAATTTGTTGATGGGCACTTGGGTTGTTTCCAGCTCTTTGCTACTGCGAACAAAGCTGCAATAAACATGGGTGTGCATATACCTGCTTGGGTGGCAGTTATGGTTTCTTTAGGGTAAATTGCCAGTTGTGGAACTGCTGAGTCAAATGGTATTTCTATTTGCAACTTTTTGAGAAAGTGCCACACCGCCTTCTACAGTGGTTGCACCATTTTACAGTCCCACAGAGAATAAGGGTCCCAGTGTCTCCACAACCTCTCCAGCATTTGATGTCAAAGGAGATTGGAAAGGAAATTGTCAAGCTTATTTGGAGAGGTAAGAGACCCTGAATAAGCAAAACACTTCTGAAAAACAAAAATGAAGTGGTAAGCATAGCACTCCCTGATGTCTAAACTTACTACACAGCAATAGGAATCAAAAAAGCACAGTTTTAGTACAATAACAGGCATATAGACCAATGGAAAAGAATCGAGAACCCAGAAATGGACCCAGCTATCGATGGTCAACTGATACTCTACAAGGAAATAAGACCTATCAAATGGGGAAATGACAGCCTCTTCACCAAATGGTGCTCACAACATATACAAAAATCACCTCAAGGTGGGTCAGAGTCCTGGGAGTATAGCCCCAAACCATAAAATTCGTAAGAGGTAAACTGGGACCAAGCTTAGAAGGCCTAGTCTATGGTATAAAGAGGCTGACAAATACAGCCAGAAATACACAATCTGGAGAGGATAAAATTGATGAATTGGATGTTCTGATGATGAAATCTCTGTGCTCATCAAAAACTTTTTCCAATAGGGCAAAAAGAAAACCTATTGACTAGGAAAAAACATTTGTCAATCATCTCAGACAAGGGTCTCATAACAAGTTTACAGAATACTACTGGGTTTCCAGAAGAAAAAGACTGATAGCCCAATTACAAAATGGGCAAAAAACAAGGAAAGATTTTTCACAGAGAAAGACATTCAGATGGCAAATAGAAACATGAAGAAATGCTCAAAATCACTGACAGTAAGAGAGATGCAAATCAAAACCACAATGAGATACCATCTCACTCCAGCTGTTGTTGTTATGTACTATCGAGTCATGTGCAACTCACAGCAATCTGATGTACATTAGCTCTGAAAATTCTCTACCCTGGGTAAATCTCATTGTCTTCAAAAGACCTACTCCCACTGCTCTAGTTACAGAGTCAATCCATCTCATCCTGGGTCTTCCTCTCCTGCACTGTCCCTCCACGCTTCCAAGCATGATGTCCCTCTCCAAGAACTGGTCCCTCCTGGTCACATGCCAAAAGTATGGGAGATGAAGTCTCAAAATCCTTGCCTTCAGGGAGCAATCTGGTTTCACTCTCTCCAAGATAGAAATGTTTGTTCTACTGGCAATCCATAGTATGTTCAACACTTCTCCAGCACTACAAATCAAAGGCATTGATCGATCCTTCATCTGTCATCTTTAGTCCAGCTCTCTGATACATAGCAAGTAACTGTGAAGACCATGACCTGGTAGCAGTAGCAAAGTTTAGCAGGACAGCAAGCAACAAATGTTGGAAAGGATGTGGAGATGTGGGAACTCTTATATACTGTTGGTGGTACTGTAAAATGGTATAACCATTTTAGAAGGTAGCTTGACATTTCCTCAAAAAGTTGAACACACGGTTCAAATCCACCAGATGCTCTGCTGGAGAAGGAGCGGGTAATCTCCTCCTGTACCAGTCAGATCTGATTTGATGGTACACGTAAAAATAATACAATAAAAAAAAAAAGTTGAACACAGAAACTCCATATGACCCAGTTACTCCACTACTAGGAATATACTCCAAGGATATTAGAACTGAGACACAAATTGAGATTTGTACACAAATGTTCATAACAGCATTATTCACCATCACAAGAACATGGAAACAGCCCAAATGTCCAGCTACAACCAAATAGATTGAGAAATTGTGATACATTCACACAATGGAATACTATGCAGCACCTGGGAGCAACAATTTAAAAAAATACTACATAACTTGGAAAAGACTGGAGAGCATTATGCTGAGTGATCTAACTCTGTCTCATTAGGACAAATACTGCATAAGGCCATTATTATAAAAATAGAACTATAACTAATAAAACATGTATGGGGACCCCAGGGAGGAAGGGTTGAAAACAGAGGGGTAAGGATGGGTAGGAGCGAAAACTCAGGGTTGTACAATTTGGTGGGTGGAGGGAGAGGGTGAAGGAAATGGAAAAGGTCCAGTGGGAACCTGAAAAGACAGGGTAATAATGGGTATAGTCCGATGGTTAATTTTATAAAACATAATGCATTGGAATGACTGTATGAAGCTCAATGTTAATGAAGAATAGTGTGAAACACAATGTATGTGAACTCTGTAAGAAAACCAATATAAAAGAATTTTTTAAAAAAAGAAGACAGAAAGAACACACAAAGTATACCAAAAAATTGATGTGCAGCCATTTCAGGATGTAGCATGTGATCAAGAAGCAATGGTACTGAAGGAAGAAATCCAAGCTACACTGGCAAAAAATAAGACCCCAGGAATTGATGGAATATCAACTGTTTCAACTAAATATGTTTCAGGAAACAGATGAAGTCCTGGAAGCTCATCAGGATCAGCCGACAAATATGGCCCATTAACTGGAAGAGATCCATATTTGTTCCCATTCCCTCCCAAAAAGGTAATACAACAGGGTGTGGAAATTAACAAAAGTATTGAAAAGTTCCAAGGTGACTAAACCTGATGGCTGTGAAGAGTTTAAAATTACACAAAGAAAGGCTTATATTGTAATGTTGACTGAAAAAAATGGGAGGAATCAAAAAAGTTGGGAAGCACTCTTCTGCAGCTCCTGGGAAACAGAGAAAAGGACTGGAGGGCTGTCATGGGGCCAGTGGTGGTCAGCAGCGGGCACTGGGCAATGCCTGCCTCCTGTTCCTTGCAGAGGAAGTCTCGTCACAGGCCCTGCTCACCCAGCTTCCCAGTTGGCCCTGAGCTAGAGAAGAGACTGAACTTGCCCGTGTTATCTGATGAAAGCTGCTAGATTCCACAGAAGTAAAAAGAGAGGAGGACCCCAGAGGAGAGGGAATGGGGGCCCTTCTGGTTGCTGAGAACATACAGTTGACCCTGGGACAGGAAGGCCATGCTCCTAACTGCCAGAGCAACTACTCCAAAATCCATGTTTACAGCACAACTAGGACAGTCTCTGCTCTTAGCATGCAGGGTCCTTACTAGTCAGCACCAGCTTCCTTTCTCCTGGTCCTACTGCACCCACCACACATTCCAGCCACAGAGAATCTGAGCGAGGCCTCCTCTTGCTCATGCTGCCAAGTGTACTGTTCCCTCTGTCTTAAATGCTCTTCCCTGCCAGCAGAGTTAGTCCTGCCAGTAGTCTCCTTTGGACCACCCTGGTGGGGTCACCTCCTGTGATGTTACGGGCTTATTGTTCAAAACGGCTTTCCTACTCATTGGCTTTGGCTTTCAGCATATGACTAGGTGGGGAACTAAAATAGGGTGTGTATGTGTGGCTCACACAAATTACAGCTAACATTCAGAAGAACAGAAATCCAGAACACTTGATTGTGCTCGGGTGAAACATACATCTAGACCAAGAAACTGTTATCTGAACAGAGCAAGGGAACACAGAATGGGTCTAAATCAAGAAAGGAATAATGGGTCTAAATCAAGAAAGGAATAAGTCAGGGATATACCCTTTCTCCATACCTTTTCAATCCCTATGTCAAACAGATCTTTTGAGAAGCCAGGCTTTACGAAGAAGAATGTGGCATTAGGATCTGAGGGAGACTCATTAACAACCTGCATTATACAGATGACATACCTTGCTCACTGAAAGCAAGTGAGGAGAACTTGAAGTGCTTCCTCCAGAACATTAAAGACTACAGCCTTCAATATAGCTTACATCACAATTAAGAAAACAACAATCTTTACCACTGGGCCAGTAGTCAGTATCATAATAGACAACGTGGATCCACATTCACCACTCTTGGCACCAGCAGTCAGGAAATCAAAAGGTGAGTTGCACTGGGGAAATCTGCTGTCAAGGACCTCTTCAGAGTGCTAAAGAGCAACAGTGTCAGTCTAAAGTCTAAATCAAGTTGTGCTTGACTCAAGTCATGATCCTTTCAATCACTTGTTTTATATCTAAGAGTTGGACAGTGAAAAAGGATGACAGAAGAATAACCGATGTCTTTGAGCTGTGGTGTTGGAGAAGAGTGTTGAACATCGCATGGACTGTCAAAAGAACAAATAGGTCTGTCCTGGAGAAAGTGAAACCAGGTTGCTCGTGGGAGGCAAGGATGGTGAAGATCTGGCTCACACACTTTGAGCATGTTGTCAGGACCAATCCTTGGCAAAGGACATCATGCTTGGAAGGGCCAAGGGTCAGTGCAGGAGAGGAAGATCCTGGATGAGATGGATTGACATAGAAACTGTGGCAATGGTGTCAAGTATATTGGAGATGGTGAGGCTGGCTCTGGCAAGGGCACGGTTCAGAGCCATGGTTCAAAGAGTTGCTATAAACCATAGTTGACCCAACAGCACACAATACCACCACCATAACTAATCATCATGGGGGTGGATAGTTTTCCCATCTTACCAAGCTCAAATCGAGGTTTTGTAGTAGAAGAGGAGAATTTTACTACCAGCAAGGAAGAAGCAACAGAGAATGCAGTGTCCATCCTTTGGGGCCTGAGATTCCTGCACCAGTCACACCAGGACCTCCACATGTGCAGGAGCCGACTCAGAGAACCAGAGATCAGGATGAGACAGGCTCCAGGGACTGCTGCTTCATGGGGCCTGAGCTCAAGCTCGCTGGGGGAGAAGCCATAATTGGCAGGATTAAGGGAACTTTGTGAGTTTGACCTAAGCTGTTAAGGTGAAGGTCAAAGGGCTTGCAAGCACGCTTGAGAAGTTGTCCTGTGGTTACCAACCTGAATCATAAATGGTTAACTTCCCTAGTAAACTTCACAATTGTGAGTATGGCTTGAGGAGGTCTGTGTGGTCACGGCAATGAATTCTGGTCCTAGTTACAAAGCAGCATGATTGGTGCTGGCATTAGTGGGTGTGTGAGCGTAGGGGTCAGGCCTGAACTTACGGGACCTAGTTTTGTACTGTGGATACTGCTGATGGGGGTTTGCCCCCTTTGTGAAGTTAACAGGGGTCAGATGCAGCCAACTCCATGCTGCTCTCATCTTTTTACACTCCTGGTGCTGGCACCAGGCCTGGCACAAAGTCAGATGTGTCTCTGGCACCAAACATGACTGCATGGCATTGTGTTAATAGGTGTGGGACAGTGGAGGGAAAATGACACTTTTGTCCCTGAAAACCCTGGCATGACCTAAGGGGGCTCACAATCTGACACTGGCTAAGGAGGCTGAAATGTCAAGTAACCATGCTGTTTTTGTATGCTATTCAGGGTCTACTCTCTACCTGGTGATGCCAGCATATGAGGGCTAAACAGGAGACTTAAGGCCTCGGAAGACCCCCTCTACTCCTTCTCCCCGAATCTCAGATCCCAACTTCTAGCTGCACTTTTGGATAAGCCTGGCCCCTATGAGGCAGGGGCATAGCTGTGACCCCGGGGTGATGTTCCATCCAAGGTTCTCCTTGGGAACACTCTCTCAGGACCTAGCCAGCCCTTTCTCACTGAGCGCCAGCTCCACACAAAGGCACAATGGGCTAAGGGCTGCTCTAGGCCTGGCCTGGGCGTGGGGTAATCAGGGAAGAATGCGGGAAGCACAACTATTTCCCAAGCTCTGGCCAGAGGGTGCCGCACTGACACGGCGATCAAAGGCCGGCAAATTGCCTCCAATTGCTGGCGTCGCTTTCATGTTGAGGGCCAGACTGGAAGAGAGGCCTCCAAGCGGGTGGGTGGTTTGCACCCCCCCCCAGTGGGAACTGAGCCCTTGCAAGCAGTGTGGGGTCATCGGGCCTCCTGGGTGGACCCCTGGGGCTTTGGCCAATTCCAGCCAATCCAGCACTGGCTTGCTAAGCAGCAGCTCAGAGAGGGCTGGGATAACAGGGCAGAAAGAATTGGAGCTGGGGTAAGGCTCTGACAGGGCCAGTACCTTGTGAACCATGAGACAGAGCCTCTCACTCTGCTGGGCCCCGGAAGGAAGAACACACACCAGCACCCCCACCCCCAGTGCTGACGGGACTTCAGAACAATTTATCTGAAGAAAGGGTTCTGTACCCTCCGTTCATAAAACTTCCATGCTGGAGGCCACGGGGACCATGGATGGTTTGTCCTATTAAGCAGACCTAGCGTGGGGCTGACTGGGGCCTGGAGATAGGGTCTGGCTGGAGGCCTGATCTTGGAAGGTGAGGGTAGAGGCAGGCAAGCTTGAGTAGCAGTGGATGAGATGTGGCTGAGATGTGGCCTGCACAGGGGACTGGCTGGTAAGCAATGGAGGAGCATGAAGGTAAAGTGACTTGTCCATGGTCCCAGCAGGATTTGAACCCAGCTGACTGGCCTTGTATATGGCAACTCATCTCCAGACCTGGCCCCAGAGGTGGCCTGTGAGGACCTGCTGAGTGCAGTAGTGCCCACCTCTCCCAGCAGCTAGATGCAGAGTGTGAGGGTGGGGTATTAAGGCTGGAGGAGCCTGATGTGAGCCAGTGAGGGCAAGGATGTGGAGAGAGGACTTGGGGGACAGCGCACTTAGGAGGGGCTTCTTCCTGAACTCTTGGGAACCTGTCTCCAAGAGTGGCAGTGACTTGTGCATCTTGAGTCATTACTTTGTCAGGCTTGGTCTTGGTATTTATCCTTGGGAGCTAAGGCTTTTTCTTTTGCTGTGGCAGCTAGGGGTGGGGACTGCTTCCTGATTTTCCTCCTTTCTCTTCCTGCAATGGATCCCACAAGTAAACAAAGATGCAATTTGCTTTAAAAAGATAAGGTGATTAAGTTTTTATCAGACGTGTTCTCCACTGTCCCAGCAACAAAGGGAATTAGGAGAAGGCAGGCGACAGCGCCTGTGCGGAGGCATGTTCTCTCGGAGGTTCTTGAGCGCACACTCCGGGGCTCCACACAGCCTCTTTGATTGAGCCAGGAGAAGCGGAAACCGGCGCCACACGCCCCATTTTGATGTCTTAATGTTGGCTAATTCCGCTTTTAATTTATATTAAGCTTCTTAACAGCAATGATGAATTCTTCAAAAACAAAAAAGAACCCTTCCAGAAATCATTCCCACACCATGTAAATTGAAATTATTATGTATTCAAGGCTTTAGAGATTGGGGGGTACAGGGAGGGGTGAAGCTAGTGCATTGTGAGGAAGGGAGGGTTTTTTAAGGCAATCAAGAAAACCATTCTCAAACCGTCAGGAAACCACTTGGTCCCGAGAACTAGCTGAAGGCTCCATTATCACAGGAACCGGGAGCATAATCTGAGGACAGTTCTGTTGCTGTTAAGTTCTCAGTCCTTCTGTACGTGGTCTGCACATCTGCTTTGTGGACGCACCTTGTGTGAGGCTCTAGACAGCACGGGCCTTGGCTCTCTCCTGTGTGGGCTCAGGCATGGTGGCTCAGGGGCCCTGGGTGCTCACCCACAAAATCGAGTTCAAGGTCCCTCCTCTGTAGATGTGCAAGGCTTATGTGTGTGAGGCCACCAATATTTCATTTTTTTCCACAATTACTTGGACAAGGCAGCCTTTACCACTCCTGATTTCTAGCTGGAACATGGTAACTGGGATGTTAAGTGACTAATCCAAGACCCCCTCTGCTGGTAAGCAGGGGGGCCTGAACTCAGATTTGGGGCTGACTGACACACATGGCCTGCAGAGGGCCTTGGGTTCTTGGGAGCCTTGACCCTCTGCATTTTGCAGGCCCAGCACAGGTGCTGCTAGCAGTGGGCCCTGAGCACAGGCTGCTTGCTGGGTTCCCTGGCCACCTATCTCCCTAATGTACCATGGGGCTGTAGCCAGAGGGATCCTTCTACAGAACAAAATGTAAGCATCCCTTTCAGCTGAGAATCTTCAGCTGCTCACCAACCCATCCCCACATCCTCCAAGAAAGGGCTTAATTCCTCACATCTGCCTCTCATGACCCTGCTGCTTCCCACCTTTGGCGTTCACCCCCTCATTTTGTCCCATTGCCTGTCCCTTCTACCAGCTTCTGGATGGTAACCTCTCAGTCTGGGGGGTCCCTGGGCCCAGACCCTGGTGAGTCACACCTTGCCATAGGGGCGGCAGTCACAGGCTTGGCTTGGGCATCCACCTCGTTCTGTCTCAGCCAGGGCCTGCCAAGCCTCTCCTTAGGGTTGTTCACAAATGTGAAAAGCTCATCTTCTCAGAGAAAGAGGGGAACTGGGTCTTCTGTTCTTTCTCCTGCTAAAATGTGGGCTTGGGGGTCCTAAGCCTTTGAATAACTTAGAAGGAACCAAGGGTTCTGGATGGGAGTGCTGCCATCTGGCAGAGCAAAAGGATGTGTGGGCAAAGCTTGCTGGAGGGCTGGCATGCTGTCCCCGAGAGAGATGGAGAAGTCTTGGAGGGGATGAACCAGCTGGACGGTAAGAACCTGGTCAGGTGGTGTTCCTTCAATGCCCTAGTGCAGGGGCAACCTGGTCATTTTTCCTGTGACTATTCCAGAGTGTTCTCCTCACCACAGCCAGGTGTGACCAGATGCTGTGTCAATGTTACTCTGCTTAAGCCCCAGGCTGGCCCCCAGGTCTGGGATGGAAGACTCCTAAGGATGGAAAAGAATAGGCTGAGGTCAGAGAACTGGGCCTCCACCATGCTGCTGGCAAGGGCGTCTGGCTACTACATGGTATGGCCAGCCAGGGGTCTGCTGCTCTTACAGGACAAGAAGAGGAAATGGGCAGACTGTGGACGATGAGGCTGGGGTGGGCAGAGCTCTGCTCTGCGGGGAGACAGAGTGCTGGTTCATTAGATGCTTCTCTCTGCCCTTGGCTCCTCCCTGTCTCCAGGCAGCATGGCCATGCCAGGTCGGCACCTGTCTCCAGAGACTTCCAGGATCTAAGTCTGTGTGCCTCTCTGTGGCCATGGAGTGACGGGGGCTCCTGGGCTGCTGGGTCCTCACCACTACCCACAGAGACCCAGAAAGCTGCTGACTGAACCTTGGGGGTTGATGGAGGAAAGGCCATCTTCTTTAAGCCAGGCCTACGCAAACTGCTCCAAAGGGGAGCGCTTGCCAGTGCTCAGTGGTGACAACGACACAGTAGTGGGAAGAGTTGACACTGTGCAGAGCCTCACGTAGGGCAGAGGATACGCTCACCTCAGTTCACAGGTGCCCTGAGGCACACACAGTTCCACTCACACACAAGGCACTGAGCACGGACATTGAGGTCCCTGGCCTAGTCCCTGAGCTGAAGTGCAGGGGCTGGGCTCAGAGCCAGAGTCCCAAGCCTGCAAACACTGAGACCTGGGTCTCCCCATCAGTGTCTCTGCAGTGTGTGTGGGCAATATCAACAGACTGGATCAAAGGCATGTCACGTCCCCTTGACAACAGGTCCAGGGCCTTGTACGGGGGGAGGGGGTGTCAGAGCATGGTCATTTGAGCACTCGGGCCTTTGCATCTATGGGCTATATCCACAGGTAGAAGCTGAGGTTGAGTTATGGAATGGCATGCCTAGGGTCATATGGTCACGTGAAGACAGAGAAGGGTCTGGGACCTAAAAATGAACACACTCCACATGACCGTCTGGAGAAGACCAAGTTCCTCTCAGGATAGCTGGAGGGAAGGAGACACGTCTCTTTTGGACAGTGTTACACATGGCTCACGCCGAGGGGCAGTGAGACTCTGCCAGGTCATTGGACATGCTCAAGTATGCACACGTCCACAAGCGCACACATGCTGACTCATGCTGTCCACACCTAGGAGAGACTTCCTACCCGCAGTGGCTGATGAGGTGGATGTTCAGTCTGTCTTGAATAAATGGAGTTCAGAGTGCAGAAATTAGGGTCTCCTGTAATGAGGGTGGAGCCATGTGGACAGGGGGACTGAAGAGGGCAGTCTGCATGTGGTGGTGTAGCACCTGCCCTGCTCTGAGCTTTAGTTTCTTGCTCAGGATGAGTGGGGACAGGAGACAGACCCAGAGCCCATGCTGCCCTCGGAACACTCATGGTGAATGGGGACCAGCAGCACTGTAATTACGACCATGGCAGGGCCAGGACCTCGGCGCACCTTTGAATCCAGGCACTTTGTATTCTCATCAACTTGGGGTTCTCGAGCTCTAACTGGGCCTTCAGGGAATGTCACCTTGTCTAACTGCCCTGTCCCCAGAGAGTTGGGACCTCTCACAGTTCCATTCTGCAGAAGAGGGCTGGGCTCTGGCTAAGTCACCCAGCGGTGCCCCTGATGGAGAGCAGACTCACAGTGCATGTTCCTTCCCCTTCCCTCTTCTTCTAGGGACATCTTGAAGGAGAGAACCAATGGTCGTAGGTGAAAATGCTGGGAGAGGGCAGCCCAGGCGGGCTGTGATCCTCAAGGGGTTGGGGTGGAGTGGGCACACCAGGAGAAGGAGATGCTCACATCAGAAAGCACATGATCATAGAGGGGACATCTGTCCTGGGCCTGAAGGCTGGGCAGAACTGAACAGGGACAACGAACAGAGAAGGCCCTGGGCTGCAGGACGCCATGACAAAGGCCAGGCCTCAGGTGGCCAGCTCTCACTGAATGAGTGGGTGCAGGCACGGCTGGCCAGATGGGCCACGGGCAAAGGTCTCCCTAGAGACCTCTGCAGTAGTTCAGGGGCTCCTTCTTGTCCCGTACACCACAGAGCCATGGGGGCCACACAGAGGCAGAGCCAAGGGGCTGGGGCTCAGGCAGCAGCAGCCCTAGTGCTCGTCTCCAGCTCTCACTCCCTACAGTGTGGCTTGTACAAGCTTCTTCAGTCGTCTCATCTGTAACCTGGGAGACAGAGCACTGGACCCTGATGTGGTGTAACAGGGAGAAGACCATCTTTACAGAGTTGGGGACAGAGTCTGGTGAGTGACAAGCACTCCTGTGAAGGGAGGCATTGGAGTGCTTGGTTCTGGCTACACAAGGAGCTGGGGGTCTTGGGAAACTAGCTGTGTGACCCAGTAGCATGAGGGCTAACTCCAATGTCCAGAGTCTGGGCACTACTGAGCACTCCATTAGTGAGGCCTTTCCTTCAGACCTGTGGCTGGAGAGGGTCTCTTTGGGGACAGTCCAGAGTCCTCTAGGGCCATTGCCCGTGGGCTGGCTAGGTCACTGAGAAGTGGCCCACCTTCCCCACCAGGCTGACAGGAAGGGTGAAGCAGGGGCTGGGGTAGCTTCTTCCCCTCTGGGGGTAACAGTAACAGCCTATCAGGCCAGGGCAGCGGAGGGGTCCTGACGTCTCCCACACAGCAGGGTCCCCACCAAGGGGCTGAGTAGTGGAACTGCACACACACTATCTAAGCTGTACACTCTTTAACCGCAGTTCATCGCCAATTAAAATACCTAGAGCAGAAACGAAGATAACTGGTTTAAACAGTAGAGCTTATTGACAATAAAAGTCTTCTTTATATTGCTTTTCTTAAAAAAATATTCAACATATTAAAAAATGTCATTTTTTTATGGTTTGAGGGGGGAAAAGCCCACCCAGAATAATGAAGGTGAACAAAGGCTGAGGCGCCGTCATTTTCCAAGCCCACATGTGGCCACCTGATTACCATATCAGCCCCAGCGGGGGCTCTGGAGGGGCTGGCAGGTGGCAGCGGTGGTGGCTGTCTTCTCTGGCTGACAGGGATGCTGGAAAGGGTGACAGGGAAGGCAGGGAGACAGAGGGCCCAAAGCGCACCACCAAGAGACTTTCTTGTGCAGGACGCCCGTCCCCACAGAGGGGCACCACAGGGGCACCTGCATCAGTGCTGACTAAGTGAGCACCCACCGTGACCCCATAGGCTGGCTCTCAGACTCAGGAGGCAGCCATGTATCCTGGTTCAACCTTAGCATGCGGCTGTGGCAGTCACCCCTGGAAGGCTGGTCCCCACTATTCCACAGTCACCCAGCCTGCTCCCACCCCACTCATGCACGTGTTTGCTTAAGCCTATGCCCCTGTGGCTGGAGGACATGCTGTGCATGGGCCAGGCTGGGCCAGGCACCATGGAGAGCCCAGGGTTCCCTCCTCCACTGCCCTTAAGCCTGGTGATACTCTGCCCACATCTCACAGAGCAGGGAGGAACTTGATTTTGTTCTCATGAGTGTAGAGAGGCCCTTCTCCCTCTGTGCCTCTTCCGTCCTTTAGCATCCTCTACTGGGGTATCCACAACCACCAGGCTGTGCCTCTGTACTGTTAGGATGCAATGAAGAGGCCTGGGCCACTGCCCCACTCATTTAACACCCCCTTCTCAAATAAGTTCTCTTCTCCAGAAAAGCCTTTGGTCCAGGCCTGGGCAGGATTTAACTGTGTCTTCTTGGTGACCAATAGGCAGCTTTCTGTCCTGTGGCATGTGCTCTAACTGCTGCACTCAACCAGAGAGTGGGCCCAGGTCTGTGTGAAGTCCCAGCTGAGCCATGGGCCTTCAGGAGCTTGGACAAGGTTGGCACAGACATGACTAGGGGCATGGAGGAACCATCTACCCCCTATGGGCCTGACAAACAGGGACACAGAAAGGAGCAGGGGGCAGCAAACACTGGCTGAGCCCCCGAAGCCAGGTCCCCCAGAGCAGGGTTTGGGTCCAGGTCTATCTGATGTGGTGGGAGCAGCACCACAGCCCTGAGGCCTAGGGCAGCAGGGCCCAAGCTAAACACAAAGCCAAGCCCATCCAATCAGGCCAGGCGGTGCTAGGGGCAGAAGCTGCTGCTGGGGGCTGAGTAGGAGCTGTGAACAGGGTAGCCTGCCCCTACTCTGGGGGACAATGGGATGGCAGTGGAGCTGTCAGCCCCTACAAGCTATGCACGAGGGCCAACACATGCTGGAGATGAGGTGAGCAAGAACTGCAGAAGGCAGGAAGGTTCAGAAAAGGGTGCATCTCAGCTGGCAGGGCACCTGGGACCAAGTATCACAAGCCTTCTTCCTGGCCCCTAGCCTGGGGTTCCCACGCTGTCCCAAGGCAGGCATCCAGCACGTGTCTAGCATCTCAAGAAGGTGTAAGGAGGGGCCACTTGTGCTCAAGGGAAGACAAACAGGAAGTTGGTGCCATGAGGGTATTTAGGGCTTCAGATGACTACATTTTTTACTTTTTGAAAGTAAGGAGTAGACCATCAGTCACTGCTCTGAGAGAGGAAGGAGCTGTGGCTCGGAGATCAGTATCCTGTAAGGTCAAGAGGTCTGTTTGCTCATCATTTAACCAAAAATATTCACCAAGCCCTAGCTTTGTGCTGGGTACATGGGGTGCTGGGCCAGACCTCTGTGTGTGTGAGATGGAGAGGCTGCTTTGGAGGAAAATGCAGTAGGGAGAGGAAGGGAGAAGCCTGAAGAGGAGCTTTAAAGGCTCTCTGGGTAAGGTGGCCTGGTGGCCAGCTGAGAAGAGGTGATGGGGGTCTGAAGGAGAATGCTGACCCTGTGTGGTGCAGGGCAGTGAGGAGGGCACAGGATGGGAGGCCAGAGGCTGGGGAGCAGGGATGAAGAACGTGGAGCTTTGGGAGCCAGGTGGGGAGTGATGCTAAGGGCAAATGTGGGAACGGTCTAGTGAGGGAAGGACCATTCTGTTTGCTGTCTCCTGTATGATACGATGGGTACTCTAAGTACATCCCATCCCAACATGATATCTCTGGTGGCCTAGTGGTAAGAAGCTGCCCTGCAATCCGAAAGCCACATGGTTCAAATCCAAAGCTGCTCCATGGGAGGATAGTCAATTTCCTCTTGTGTGATTTACTGCTTCAGGAAATTCACTGGAGAGTGAGCTACAAGTCAATTCCAACTCGAAAGTATCTCTTCAAAGAACAGGAAAAAAGGATCTCTGAGGAACAAAAATTGATTAGATGGTTCTTCTAACCAGTCTTTGTAACTCCTAAAAATAGCTAGACCCCTAAAGTTCACTGCCATCGAGCTGATTCTATTGAGCCCTCCGTTAGATGCTCAAAGCAAGAAATGCTAATGGGAGGAGATTACCTCGTCTTCTTCGAGGGGCAGCTGGTGAGCTCAGTTGACTAGCAGCCCAACACAACTTACACCACCAGATTCCAACAACTGGATGTTCTTGTTGGGTATCACAGAACTGGCTACTCCTCACAGTGACTCTATGAACCACAACACTGAACTCTGCCCTATCCTGCACCATCATCATCATCTCCATCCTACTCAAGCCCACTGTTGTAGTCACTGTGCGGATCCATCTCTGAGGATCTGGTGTTGTTAGGTGCCGCTGAGCTGACTGTGACCCATAGTGACCCTATGCACAATAACTCTGAACCCTGCACTATCCTGAGCTAAGCTGTTTCTGACACACCTACTCCCATTACCCCAGTTACTGAGTCAATCCATCCTATCCAGGGTCTTCCTCTCCTGTGCTGTCTCCACCCTTCCAAATATGATGTCCTTGTCCAAAAACTGGTCCCTACTGGCCACATGCACAAAGTATATGAGACAGAGTTTCAAAATTCTTGTCTCCAAGGAGCAACTTGGTTTCATCTTCTCTAGGATAAACCTGTTTGTTCTCCTAGCAGTCCATGGTATATTCAATACTATTCTCCAGCACCACAGCCCAAAGGCATTAATTCTCCTTCTATCATCCCTAGTCATTGTCCAGCTCTTTGATGCACAAGTATGGAAAGACTATGGCCTGGATCAGGCACACCTTAGTCTCTAGGCTGATAGTGTTGCTCTTCAGTACTTTAGAGAGGTCTCTGACAACAGACTTTCCCAGTGCAATTTGTCTTTTAGTCTCCTGGCTGCTGGTACCAAGAGTGTTGATTGCGGAGCCAAGCAAACTGAAGCTGTTAACAATCTCAATCTCTTCATTGTCTATCATGAGGCTGCCAATCAGCCCAGTGGTGGGAATCTTTGTTTTCTTGATGTTGAGCGCCAATCCATATTTAAGGCTGCAGTCCTTGACCTTCTGCAGCAAGTGCTTCAGGTCCTACTCAGTTTCTGCAAGTATGGTGGTGTCATCTGCATAACACGTTGTTGATGAGTTTTCCTGTAATCCTGATGCCACATTCCTCCTTCTGAAGTCCAAACTTCCAAATGATCTGTTCTCCATACAGACTGAAAAGTTATGGAAACAGGACACATCCCTCACACAATCCTTTCGTGATTTTGAGCCATGTAGTGTTTCCTTGCTCTGTTCTGATAGCTGTTTCCTGATCCATGCATAGATTTCACATGAGCACAGTTATTCAGGGATTCCCATTCTTCACTAGAATGCCAAGATGCCAAAGCAAAGAGAAGAAATCAGGAAGTTAAGGAGCTGAACAGAAGATTTCAAAGGCCACCTCAGGAAGACAAAGCAAAGTATTATAATGAAATGTGCAAAGAGCTAGAGTCAGATAATCAAAAGGGACAAACTTGCTTTGCGTTTCTTAAGCTGAAGGTACTGAAGAACAAATTCAAGCCCCAAATACTGAATGATCCAGGACACATCAAAAGAAGGTGGAAGGAGTACACTGAGTACCAAAAAGAACTGGATGACAAAGAAGAAGTTTATGAAACAGTATATGATCAAGAGGCATGGTGATGAAAGAGGAAGTTCAAGCTGCTCTGAAGGAATTGGCAAAAAGCAAGGCCCCAGGAACAGATGAAATACCAACCAACATATTTCAACAAAGATGTGTTAAGTTGTGCCAAGAAATCAGGAAGACAACTATCTGGTCAACTGACTGGAATAAGTCTATATTTATATTCATTTTTTTTAAAAAAGGTTATTTGACAGAGTGTAGAAATGTTGGAACAGTATCATTAATATCACATGCAAGAGAAATCCTGCTGAAGATTATCTAAAAACAACTGGAACAGTGTATCGACAGAGAACTGCCAGAGGTGCAAGCTGGGTTTAGAAGAGGCCATGGCTCTAGGGACATTTTAACCAATGTCAGATGGATCTTGGCTGAAAGCAGAGTACCAGAAGAATGTCTACCTGTGTTTCATTGACTATGGGAAGGCCTTTGACTGTGTGGATCCCAGTAAATTGTGGCTAACATTGAGAAGAAGAGGCTCTGGACAGGACTATACTAATGTGAGTTATTTATACCCTACCAAAGGGGAAGGATGGCTTGCTGTTAATATAAACAAGGTACATGGCACCCTTGTGCAGGTATGACCAGGCAAATAAGGTGCATGAAACCTTATTGTGGGATTGGCCAGTTAGTTCTGTCATCTTGTCAGGCTCAGTGAGCCAGGCCACAGGCAGCAAGGGAGTTTACAACATCAAGAAAGAAGAGCCAAAATCACAAGATATCATCTCATTCCAGCAACAACAACAAAGTTCAACATGACAGCAAACAATGAGTGCTGGTGATGGTGGGGAGAGACTGGAACTACCACACATTGCTGGCAGGAATGTAAAAATGGTACAACTTGTAAGAAGCAACAGGCACTTAGAAAGGTGGGAACAGACATACCATTAGACCCAGAAATCGCTCTAATATGTATCTCCCAAAGGAATAAATGCTGCAACACAGACTAACATACACACCCCCCCATGTTTCCTGCAGCATTCTTTACAACAGCACAGAGTAGAATCCATCCAAATGTTCATCAGTGAATGAATGGCTAAAGTAACCATGGTAGATTTACATATAAAGTATTATACATTACTAAAAAATGACCAAGAAGTCTTTTTAGAAGATTAAGAACATGTGAAATATTATACAACACAGATGAATCTAGAACAAATCATGCAGAGGGGTATAATGCAATCTCAAAAAGAAAATGAAGATATAAGACCACTAAAATAAAGTCAAAGACAGACTTACAAAAATAACTGGTATTTAAAAAAGCTGAGTAAGGTATACATACAAAAGAATAAAATGTGGAGAAATAACAATGATTATAAGGGAGGGAAAGAGGAATTAAAAAAGTATCAATCGAAGGGAAAAGGCAATAAACAATAAGGTGTTGGTTCCAAACTCAGACTCACTGCTGTTGAATCCAAACCACCACCAATGGATGCAAAAGGATGGCAGGAATTTAGGCTTGGGATCCCTACGCAGAGACCCTCACTGACCCAGCAGATGAGTGCTCTGACACAGGAGATAGGGTGGCTGACAAGAGATGACCACAGCAGCCCCAGACAAATGCAGGGGCAGGCACAACAGAACCAAACTGGCCCAACGTACAGCCCAGTGAGCAAGGGCCAGGAAGTCCTAAACCCAGTCCCTACACAGGTTTTAGGCTCCTCTTGTGGGAGGGGACATGCTCCCAAGTCTTGTTACTCACCACTTCTATTTCAGTCACTTCAAGGAGGATTTTATCTCTTTTAAAAAAGAACAGCTGGAACAGAGAATTGCTAGGGCATGTGGACATTTTTATCAAGGGAAAAAATCAAGCATGGCCTTTGGAAGAAGGTTCTGGCCCAATGGGGAACAGACTCTCTTTGCTTCTTTCTTAAGCGGAACCAGATCCTGATCCCAGCCCCCTGAACCCTGGCCTCCCTGCAGGGTGGGTGGGAAGGGAGGAGCACTGGCAGGCAGTGAAACCTTGGGTCACTGTGCCCACTATGAGGGGCCTGCCTCAGGCAGGTTGTCCTTCAGAGTATCCCTCCTCTAGTGGTGGGCATTGCATTTCCTTCTGTGGTGTGTGTGCTGGTCATTCAGATAGACCATGTGTTCCAAGCCCAGGATCAGGCTTGGCAACTGGAGTCTGCCCTGAGCAATGGCCTGGTCAGGATGTGTGGGCCAGGACCACAGGGGACTTGCTGGCTGGGACTTCTGGTCAGCTGCAGACAGGAGGGTCTGGCTGGCTCGCCTGGGACCACAGCTCTCACCCAGCTCTCATCCTCATAGCACTGGCTCTCACAAGCCACTGTACCCTTCTTGACCCCAAGCAGAAGCAGGAATGACACCACTACTGAGCATCCAGTTTTTCAAGAGAAACTGGAAGTTTGTGTTTTCAGGTGAAAAGCTCCGGCTTTTAAGCACTTCTGTAGGTCACATGAAGCTTCCCATCACCGTTCTGTCCCATCTAGCTCTCATCTTTTCTCAGTGACCTGAGCCTGCTCCACCTCCATGTTTCTTCTCTCCACAACTACTTCTGTCATCTCATGATCTACTAAATATTTACTTAAATGATCTCACTTAATTTAGTTGGAAAACGTGATATGCCCCCTTTGTCAGGAAGCACTAGCTCCATAAAAGTTGCTTGTTTGTGGACCACCTCGCTTGGCTCTGGGTGATCAGGGGTGGATCCAAGCAAGATGCTCAGAACCATTGTCCACATTACCCCCCAAGCCTTCGCAGGGTGACCTCAGGCAATGTTTTCCCCTGGACTTCAGCTCTCCTTGCTTCTTGTCTGCTGATTGTAGCAGGCCGGGAGTTGGGGTGTCGGCATATTGAACCTGTCTAGGTGACCCTCCGGGGGGACTCTCTGGTCCCTGCTGTCAGACTTCCAAGACTGGGACTCACAGGGATGAAAGGACTATGCTGATAGCTGGCAAATCCGCCCCGCATACCGGTGTGTGGACAGCGAGCACTCCCGTGAGGTCCACTGAGCACAGTGAGAGGGTGTGGACACTCTACAACAGGAATGGAAATCAGGTGGTTGAGGGGTCAGACACATCTGTTGTTGTTGTCTGCTGTCAAGTTGGAACTGACCCATTGCTGACCCTCCAGAGGGTTTCAAACATGGTAACTCACATAGGAGGAGACTGCCCATTTTTGGCCAGTGGAACAGCTGGTAGATTCAAACTACATGCTTTTAGGTTGGCAGCACAGCTTCTTACCATCATGCTACCAGAGCATCCTAGTAACATCTAGGGAGATGTATTTTTAAATTATGAATTAGTTGTTAATAGAAAAAACCATGTGACCTTTGACAGTGAAAGCAAGCATGAGCTGCCCTTTCATATAGGAATCTGACCCTCTCACTGCAGTCTTCAGGGCTGAGTCACCTACTGGCCAGCCACCCTGTCCTGTGGCATTCCTGTTGCTGGGCCTGCTCTAAGGGCTAGAGTCATGTTCTGTCCTCAGCCTGAGCTACAGGAGCTTGAGCTGTGTGGGGTCCCTCCTGGTGGCCTGCAGAGCCTCCCGTGGCCAGGGGCACCCTGGAGGAGGGGGACTGTGCCTTTGCCATACCTCTAACCTTGGAGCCTTAGCCAGGAGCGCCTGTCTGCTCTCTGAGTATGTGGGTCTGTCTGCACATTCTCCATACTCAAACCCTGGGGGCAGGCTGCAGGGAGTCCAAGGCAGGAAGGAGAGGGCAGGAGTTCCAGGGCCCTGTCTTTCAGAAACAAGAAGACAACACTCACTGCTCTCTGAAATGAAGATTAGTGGGAAAGCCCTCAGAGTACCGGGCCCAGCAGACGCATAGGAGATGACAGCTGACTGAGAAATGGGGGCTCTGTTTCCAGTCCTCCTTCACCCTGACCCTCTACACCCTCTCTCCAGCTTACCACAGCCTTGAGAGGTACCATGGCTGACTGAGACCTGCACTTCTGCCTTGACTCAATGACTACTCAAGGTGTGGCAGGGAAGGACAGTGCCTGATTCACAGAGTTGGGGTGACAACCTCTAAGCAGAGTCTTCCTCCTCATCCTATATTCCTCCTTCACTGAGTCTTGCCTTGCCTACTTCTGGCATCCCCCTCTAGCTGCCTCTCTTAGCACCCTAGCAGGGCCCACTTTCTCCTCTTGCAAGGTGATCCCACCTCCTGCTCCTTTTGATAATCATGGGTCCTCCCTCCCTGACCCTCACATCTAGCCCATGATCCATGTTTCTCTGGCTTTTCTCTGTTGACCAGCTGCTCTGGCCTCTCCCAGTCCTGCACAGCCCGGTGACTTGAGGCAGCTGCAGGGATGCGCCTGTTCTCTTAGTCCCCTAACCCGGTGGAACACAGTTACTTCTGTCTAGCCCACATCTCTGATTGTAGGACACACACTCCTCCTTCAGGACTGGGCTCAGTGCTGCCGGCTGGCTCAGTGAGGTCTGCTGTTCCCTCTGGATCTACAGACTATGAGCTTCTTCTCCAGTGTTTCCCACTCTCAACAGAGATGCAAAAAGCAAGCCTGGCGGTAGACCCCTGCCTCCACAAATGCCTGAGTTTTAAAACCATGCAACTTTGAATTTCTAGTTCACCCTGGAAAGCCGGAGGATCCACAGCTATGGTCCCACCTGGTGACGGCAGGCTGGAGCTGGCTGCAGCTGGGCCTTGAACAACAGGCCTGCAGTCCCTGTGTGCCACAGGCCCCAAGCCTCTCACCTGGCTCCAAGGCCAAAGCCAGCTGCTCTGCCGTCATGCCTACACTGGTCCTTGGGCCCTTCATTACTGTTCCTAGCATGTCTGCATATGTCTGTGTTCCCCCTGACCCCACACAATGCCTAGGTTCTCAGGGGTAATGCCAGGCTAGGGAGTGGGGGAGCCCATCAAGGGGTGATGGTACCGGCTGGGTAAGAGATGCTCCTTGGTCAAGTGATTTGGGTACTTGAACTCCCCCTCCAGTAAATTCCAGGTAACATCTGATCATATGCAGCATTAACTACCTTTAATTCTATAGTAAAAATCATTGCACCCCATTGGGCCAGCATTGGTTACCAGTACTGACTAAGCTCTCGCTTTGGACGCTCCCTGCTCTGGGTATGTGTTGCAGAGGGGCACATGTGGGTTATTTTTGACAGGAATTCAGGACTACGTGTAGTCCGGAAAAAGGAGGCAATTTCTGATAGTGAAAGTCTATAAGTACAATTGAGTAGCTACCACTGGGACTGGGCTCTGTGGGGGAAGAGCCCCAGGCCAGAGTTAGGGTCCCTTTTGATGCGGTGTGTCTGCCGCTCCCAGGGCCCTGCCCCCTCGGGAGAGACAGGTGACCACTCAGGTCCAGGTGGGCCCTACCCCCTCAGAAGGGACAGGTGACTACCCAGGTCCAGGCCCTTCTGCCTGCTTCCTTTTCTGGACAAGTGTGTACAGGGTCAAATTTCAGGAAGGTGAAGAGCAGGAGTGAGTTCTTCTTGTCTGCCTTTCTTCTTTCAGGTCCACCCTAGTCTGCCTATGAGATGTCTGTGTGTGTGGGGAGAAAGGGCAAGAGTTGAGAGTGGCAGGAATTTACGAGCTCAGAGTTCAGGCGTCTGCGGGCGGAGGGGTGGGCAAGGATGGGGGAGGGGGCTCCTTTTGCCAAAACAATATTTAATTTTTTTTTAAAGGCTGCTACAAAGTCATGATAAAGCTCAGGCCCCTAAAACAAGCCCATAAAATCGAAAAATATTTATCTGGAAGGGTGGCAAGTCTAATAAAAGTTTTATGAATGTTTTACAATTGCCCTGTCAGGAAGCTGGCCTCTCACTCACCTCCCTCCTTGTCAAAACACAACACAACACAACACAACAACACACATACACAACCCCTTACCCAGACACAAACATACACAGTGAGAGGCAGTCTAAAGCCACAACCGCAACATACTTGGCACACATGCACACTTACCTGCACTCACATGACATCCTCATGTGCACAGACTACCCACCGCAGTGCACACCTGCGCATGCACCATCCCACCAAGGCTCAGACACGCTGTGAATGGACAGAGGCCACACAAGCCCACTGGCATGCGTTCCTCTAGATGGGGGTTGACGTTGTTTTGGAGAACAGGAGAAGGAGAGGCCCTGTGCCACCTCATCACTGCTGTAGTGCTCTGTGGGTACCAGACATCTGCATGCTGATCCCCCCACAGCTTCTGCACACCTCTCCTTTATTTGCTCTCAGTCTGCGCTCTCTTTTTCAGCAGCAGACTCTCTGTCTCTGGCTCCATGTGTTGGTTAGCAACTCAGTTCCTCAAGAAGAGTAACCTCAAGGTTCAGAAGTCTAGAAGGAGTTTCTCTGATTTGAGATACTATATCTCAAGACTGCCAGAAGTTTCTTCATAAGAAATTAGGACTCAGATGCCTTGTTTCAGGGGAACTAGGAAATGGCCCGACAGAGATTCACACGCAGCCAGCTAGTTTCCCATGGCTCCTCCTTAACCTCTACCAACATCTCCCACCCTATCTCAGGCTGTTCAACACTGTCAATGGGCTCCAGTTCTTTCCCTACCTCAAGGCCTTGCATAGACCTCACTGAATGCTCTGCTGCCATTCTGGCAATACTGAGCTATGATCAGTGTGGCTCTGAAGGACATTTGGCCAAGGTGGCCCACATCAGGTCCTCGTGGCAGACAGAACTGACAGGACCCAGCTCCAAGCTGGAAACAAAGGAGGATGCTTCAATGATTTAGACCCTCCCAGAAGAGCTGTGAGTGAGCATTAATATTACTGGTAAGCATATTCATTTCCTCCTGGACACAGAGCCTACTAATTGATCCTAAAAGCCTTCTGAGGTCCCAACTCTTCTCACTATCTCTTAGTTGTTGGAACGGACGGAAAACCTCATAAGCAGTTCCTTACTTTACCTCTACCTTGCATTCGAACTTCCGAGTTGTAAAATAACCCAGTGGTAGATGGAATTTGCTCCAGGACTTAAGAACCATAAATGACATAGCTTAACCTCTACACTATAATAGACAAAGTGCTAGTCTATAGGCCTTTTATTGTAAGAACCACCTTCCCTCTGTATCTTGATTTGTGCCACTATTAGAACCTTCATTGATTATGCAAAGGCATTCGACTGTGTGGATCAT
>NW_006399911.1:6815076-6816594 GCF_000299155.1 Elephantulus edwardii | reverse complement strand
TGGGGAGGAGGGTAGAGAAAACAGTGCAACAATGAATGAATGAAAACCCAAAATCTCTGTAAATGTTCACTAAAACTAATAAAATTTAATAATAATGAAAACAAAACAAAACAAAAAAACCCATGTGTGCCCTGTTCTTCGTCTGGATGCATGTGGTGTTGTGGGACAATCTTACTATTCTTTAATGGAAGCTCCATGAGGGAAGGGACTACTTGCTTTCCATAGAGTCCCAGCATAGGCCAAAGGTACTGTGAGTGGGAGTGAGCATGCATGACACTTAGCCAAGGCCCCTGTCCACCCAGGGCTTGGGCTACTACGGATCCAGTCTGACTTTATTCCAGCCACACAGAGCTCAGCCTGGGTTTGCAGTGAAGTCTGGAAGCTATCCTGAATCCTTATCCCATCAATTTGTTTTGGGCATTCCATTCCTGATAATGACAGTGACCACTTAAGTAGTCTCAAGGTCAACTATAAGCCAAGCACTTTATCTTCACAACACTGCCTCTCCTGAATTAGCAAAGGGGATGACTGCCTGAGGGACTTGAGAAGAGGGAGACCCAAGCTTATTTCCACTCCATGTATGAACAGGAAGTGGCCCCTAGCAGAGGGAGCCAACAGAGGCCCTGAAACGCCAATGAAGTCTTTACCCCACAGCAGAGCCAATTGGAAATCCCAGCCTGCCCTGCTCAAGAGGCATGGCAAAGAGAGAGTGGAGTTTGGGGTTTTGGTCTTGGGTCTCCAAAATCCAGGCTGTTCTAAATACCAGATGGCTATCTCTGTCAAATTAGTGACACAGAATGTGGCCAGTGAGGCTGGGCAGTGGACACACTGGTTTTCAGCATGTCTCCCATGACCAGATGCCCCACTTTTCAAGGCCACCCAAATGAGGAAGATTCCTGAGCATGGGGTGCTGAGTGAGAAAATGGAAAACAATTCCACACCTTCAGACATGCCACAGTACACAAACTGTGGTTTACTCAAATAGTGGATAATATATGGTAGTACGTGATTTTAGGGAGCTCTAGCATCCTAGTAATAAGATGCTGTGCTGCAATTCCAAAGGTGTGTGGTTCAAATCTACCAGCTACTCTGCAGGAGAAGGCTGGACAATTTCCTGTGCAATTTACTGCCTCTGAAACCCGCTAGTGTGTCAGCTCTGGGTCAGTTCTAACTTAACGGCATACAACAAAAATATGGCAATTCTGTACTTGATACCACATATAAAAAAAGTAAAATACACAAACAGTATATATGTTGTTGTTGTTATGTGCCGTCGAGTCACTTGCGACTCATAGCGACCCTATGTACAACAGCCCTAAACTCTGCTCTGTCCAGTGCCAATCACACTGTCTCTGACACTCCCATCCCAATTAGCCCATTCACTGAATCAATCCACCTCATAGAGGGCATTCCTCTCCTGCGCCGTCCCTCCACCCTCCCAAGCCTGATGTCCCTCTCCAAGGACCGGTCTCTCCTCACAACATGTCCAAAGTATGTTAGATGGAGCCTCAGAATCCT
>NW_006399911.1:6798715-6814696 GCF_000299155.1 Elephantulus edwardii | reverse complement strand
ACACACACACACACACACACCATACAATATATACTGAGTGATGCAAACCTATGTAGCGAAATCACCAAAACCCACATGTGGCCACGAGGCCACCAACTTAGCAGAGTATCTGCTGCCTCTAGGGAAAGCCAGGTGAGGGTGGGCCTTCTATTAACAACAACAACAAAAACAACAAGAGTGAGAAGACAGAGGTATTTGCAACAAAGAAAACAATTTACACTTGTTGGATCTTGGTTGTATATCTGCTCAGTACAGCCAAAACGTTTCTGTTAGAATGACAGTTGAATGTTTGTTGTTATGTGCAGGTGAGTTGCTTGCAACTCATAGTGACCCTATGTACAATAGCTCTGAACCCTGCTCTACCCTGAGCCAGACTCACTGACTGTAACACATCTACCCCAGTTACAGTATAAGTCCATCTCATCTCCATCTTTCTTTCTCGTGCTGTCCCTCCATCATTATAAGCATGATTTCCTTCTCGTAGGTCAGTCCATGTGCTCAAAGTATTGAGATGGAGTTTCAAAATCATAGGCTCCAAGGAGAAATTTGGTTTCACCCTTTTCAAGACAGACCTATTTGTTTTCTTGGCGGTCTTCTTCTATCATCCTTAGTCATTGTCCAGCTCTCTGATGCATAGCAAGTAATTGTGAAGACCACGGCCTGGATCAGGCATACCTTAGTTTCTAAACTGACATCACTGCTTTTCTGTACTTTGGAGAGGTCCCTGACAGCAGATTTCCCCAATGCAGTTTGTCTTTTGATTTCCTGACTGCTGGTGCCAATAGTGTTGATGTGGAACTAAGAAAGCCCTATAAGTGTTAGCAACTTCAAACTTATCTCCTTCTAGCATGGTTTTGACAGTTGGCCCAGTGGTGCGAATTTTTGTCTTCTTGATGTTGAGCTTTGATCCATATTGAAGACTACAGTCCTTCACCTGCAGCAAGTGCTTCAGGTCCTCTTCAGTTTCAGCAAGCAAAGTTGTGTCATCTGCATGATGCAGGTTGTTAATGAGTCTTCCTCCAATCCTGATGCCACATTTCTCCTCATAAAGCCCTGCTTCCTGAATTATATGTTCCACATATAGATTGAACAGGTATGGAGACAGGATGCATCCCTGATGCACTCCTTTCCTAATTTTGAACTATGCATTGTTTCCCTGCTCTATTCTGAGGACTGCTTCTTGGTTCAAGTATAGGTTTCATATAAGCACATTCAAGTGTTCTGGGATTCCCATTTTATTCAAGGTTAGTCACAATTTACTGTGATCCACATAGTCAAATGCTTTTGTATAGTCAATGAAACACAGATAGACATTCCTCTGGTACTTTTTGCTCTCTGCCAAGATTCCTCTAACATTGGTGATAATGTCTCTAGTGCTACGGCCTCTTCTAAACTCAGCTGGCATTTCTGGTAGTTCTCTGTTGATGTACTGCTCCCGTCATTTTTGGATAATTTTCAGCAGGATTTTGCTTATGTGTTATATTAATGATACTGTTTGATAATTTTCACAGTCTGTCAGATCATCTTTTTTTAGAACAGAAATAAATGAGAGTCTTTTCCAGTAAGTTGGCTTTGTAGTTGTCCTCCAGATTTCTTGGCACAACATAGTAAGCATGTCCAGGACAGCAACTGTTTGTCAAAATATGTGACTTGATATTCCATCAGTTCCTGGAACCTTATTTTTTGCCAAGTTCTTCAGAGCAATCTGCACTTCCTCCTTCATCACCACTGCCTCTTAATCGTATGTTATTTCTTGAAATTCTTCTGTTTGCCGATTATTTTTTTATCTGAATATATATATTTATACAGCCAATTCTTTTTAGTACAGTGACTCTGTATACTTCTTCAATCTTCTTTTAATGCTTTCTGCATCATTCAATAGTCTGCCCATAGCATTCTTAAGTATTACAACTGAAAGCTTAAATTTGTTCTTTAGTTAATTTAGCTTAAGAATTGCTGATGCACACCCATGTTTTTCACAGCTTTGTTAACAGTAGCAAGGAGTTGGAAACAACCCAAATGCCCATCAACAAATGAATGGATAGAGAAGCTGTGGTATATTCACACAATGGAATACTAGGCTGCACTGAAAAACAAGGAAGTCATTCAATATTATTTAAAATGGGTGACCCTGGAGGACATTATGCTAAGTGAAATATCTCAGTCACAAAAAGACAAATACTGCATGGTGCCACTGTTGTAGAATGGGACTGACATCAGGTTGGGGTAAGACTGAGAAAAACTGGATAAATTATGTATACTGCACTGAAACAGATGAGGAAGAGAACCATTTAAAAGTGATATATGGTAGGGTGTTATGGTTATCACAATAATCCAGAATTAAGGTTGCATAGTGGAGTGTACTCGGGGTGGTGAGAGGTTGCGGGGGTATTGTATACCAATGAAAGAAATTTTCTTTTACTTTTCAAAGAAAGGAGTGAACTGAGTGGGAGGGATTGGCGGGGAGAAAAGTGCAACAATGAATGAATGGAAATTAAACATCTCTGTAAATGTTCATTAAAATTAATAAAATAAAAAAATTGCCGAGTGAGTTTAATCCTGTTGATTTTCCGACTCCAGCTCCTTGCACAATTTATTATAATACTTTGCTTTGTCTTCCTGAGCTGCCCTTTGAAATCTTCTATTCAGTTCTTTAACTTCTTGATATCTTCCCTTTGCTTTGGCTTCTTGGTGCTCGAGGGCATTGTTCAAAGTCTTTTCTGACAACCATTTTGGTCTTTTCTTCTTCCTCTGTCTTTGTAATGCCTGTTTGCATTCTTCATAGATGATAGTCTTTAGGTACTTCCACAGCTCATCTGGTCTTTGTTCATTAGTGTTCAAGGCCTCAAACCTGTTTGTGAGATGGTTTTTAAATTTAGGTAGGTTAGCCTCAAGATAAAATTTTGATTCCTTTGTATTTGATTTGACCTTCTTTAGCTTAAATTTGAACTGGCTGTAAGTAGTTGATGGTCTGTTCTGCAATCAGAACCTGGCCTAGTTTTCACTGCTAATACTGAACTTTTCCAATGATTTCTTCCACAGATGTACTCAATCTTACTCCCGTCCATATTATCAGGTGAAATCCACGTATACTGTCTGTGTTTAAGTTTCCTATAAAAGATATTTGCAATGAATAAATTATTGATTGTGCAGAATTCTATCATTCTCTCCCCAGCCTCATTTCTGTCACCAAGTCCATTTTTTCTAATGATCCTTCTTCTTTGTTCCCAACTTTTGCATTCCAGCCACCCATCATTATTATTATTATTATTATTATTATTATTATTATTATTATTATTATATCTCAGTTGCATGTTCGATCGATTTCTGATTGCAAAAGTTGATAGAAATAATCTATTTCCTCCTCTTTGGCTCTGGTTGTTGGTGCATAAATCTAAACGATAAGTAGTAATAACAGGTCTTCCTTGTGTGCATATAGATATTTTCCTGTCACTCATAACATAGTTTTTCAAAATGGATCTAGAAATGGCCTTTCTTAACTATGAAGGAAAATCAACTACCGATTCCAAGGAAAGGGGCTCAGGGAATATCAGAATGCAAGCCCCAGTAGTGTTACCTGGAGGACCCACATGGGAGCCTGTGTCTGGGCCTCAGCTGCTTCATCTGTGCAATGGGGAAATCACGCCACACACATAGCATTCATCAGACGTCAGGGAGAGTGAGGCATTCAGAGCATCTGGAGCTCTGAGGGCTCTGCGAACTCGGTGCATGCAGCACCTCCTGCTCATCCAGCCTGTGAGCCATCAGATCTGTGTGCTGTGAATGGGAATGCAGAGCCCCATGGGATGGCTCAGTGGGGTGAGCCCTGTACCCACTCACTGAGATAACCTCACTGTTCTGGGCATAGGAGGAAGTTGTACTGGGGAGAGCCAGGGCGAACCCCTTTCTCCTGCAGGAAGTGCTGGACCTCAAGGAAGATGTTCCCTCAGGCCTCAGTTTCTTCCTCAGTGGGCTCTGAACTGAGAGCCTCCTCCAGTCTGCAGGCAGGGCAGACCACCCCCCGAGACAGCCTTTCTGGGGACTCCTGCTGCCTGCGCGGGAGGCCCCAGGAAGGCCCTGGCACCGCGCCCTGTGATGACATGGGGCCTGGCGCAGGGTGAGATCGGCCAGCAGCTGGTTTCTGTCCAGTGTGCTATGTTCATGTGAAGTGCAGATATTTTTAATGGATTGCGTTACTCCATCCATCTTGGTGAACAGTTCGTCTTGTAAAATTCTTTTAATTATGTTCTTTTTTTCTTGCCTATCTTCATCATCTACAATTATTTATAATATCGTCTTTGTTTCAAGCACTGGGTATAAACATTGTTGTAACAGTTCTTCGATGGGGTTCATATAATTTTTACAATGGCTTTCAAATGCTTCAATGGCTCAAGAGGAAAGAGGGGAAAAGACACCCTGAAGTGCCCTGTGCTCCCCATGTGGGGCACTACTCTGTCAGGGGCTTCTAGGGAGGCTGGCCCTGGGTGTGTGTGTGTGTCTGCATATGTCTTGGGGTGGTGCTCTTGGGGGAGTGGGGCAGGCAGCAGGGCCATGTGCTGGGGGGGGGGATTAGGTTTCAGTTCAGTGCCGCTTTCCCCCAAAGACATAAGGGCAAGATCCACAAAGGGCACTGGCGGGGTAAAACGCCAGCATGAAGACGGATGGTTTGTTTTCATTTTATAGAGATTTTCTCAACTTTCACCCCTCACCTCTCTTTTCCCTCAACAGCGCTGTTTTCCACTCTCGATGGCTGCCTAGCCAGTCCTGTAGTAAGGGACAGAGCCTGGTAAAATGCCTGTGACTGTGGGATGGGGGTCCTCACCTCAGATTGTGAGAACTTCCAGCCTGCCTGTGGGGCTGTCTGGGGCCAGCAGCTAGCCTGGCAGGACTGAAGGGAGAGGGGCTGCCTGAGTGCCAGGCCGTACGCAGCCTGGGCACCCAGCTGGCTGGCTCACCAGAGCCATTGTCATCCTGAAGCACATCTCTAAATCTGCTTCACTCCACTTAGACCCTGGCAGAGGTTTCTACAAGCACAGCACTCTGGGCCCTGGGCCCAGGTTCTGTCACACCACCTTTCCCACTCCCCCCTTCAACATCAACCCCTATCACATGCCTGGCTCTTTCTCTGTTGTGAGGACAGATTTTCTCCCTTCTCAGCTGGCTGGTATGCTGTCGGCCTGCCAGCGTGCCTCTAGCAAGACCCTGGATCCAGCAAAAAGCAGAGCACACGACAGACATGGTTCCTGCCCTCAAGGACTCCCACTGTCCCCTCTCTTCCCTTTAAAAGAACGCCTTCTTTGAGGAGCTTTCCTACATCCCAACGTCCCAATGGTGTGAAAAGCTGCTTGCTGCTGAATAGTCCATCCTGGTACTGAGGTTCTTGATGACAGACAAGGGTCTGGTTCTGGGCTTAGAACCCAGCAGCTAGCCAAGAAGCTTCCCTGATGCCCATGGACCAGGAATGTGGTCAGTGAGGGGATGGATCATCCTGATAGAGGGCCTACACTGGGAAGTGGCATTGGCTACATTGTGGAGTCAGAATCCAGAGGGTACTCCAGACCCCAGAATAGAAGTCCTCTTGGGGAGATCTCAGCTGGTGCTTGAAAATATGGCACAGCAAACATACTATGAACTGAAGCTACTTTCCTTCAGTTTCTCAGAATCTCTTTAAAGAAATCTGGACACGGCCTAATGTTTGCCTTTCCTACATACAAAAGAAATACAAATGCAAGCACTGAGATGTCATTCACCATCTAATAAATTATCAAGAATAAATAAAATGGGGGAAAAAGAATAAATAAAATGTGGTCCCCCTTGTAATGGGAGGAAGACAGGCCCTCACACAGTGCTGACAGGAGGAAGAAAGGATGCACATTTAGAAACCATTTTGCCAGGCACTCTCAAGACTCTCTTCAGTAGGGGAGCTCTGGTGGCCTAGTGGCAAGGAGCTGCAACTACAATCCCAGAGGCACACGGTTCGAATCCACCAGATGCTCTACCGGGAAAAGGAGGGACAATCTCCTCCTGTACCAGTCAGATCTGATTTGATGGCACACTCACACAAAAATAAGAAAATTTAAAAAAAGACTCTCTTCAGTATTTATGTACGTTCTGTGTGTGTATAAGTTTACTTTATATTCAACAGCTGTACACATACAACACTATCTTTTTTGAGTTGTGAAACCACTCCTCATCCTTTAGTCTTGAATTGTTCCTTCCCCGTTAACTCACTGCTCCTTAAGGTTCCTATCTTATTTTCTGACACGCTGCTGTCAATTTTATCCCACATAGTTAGTTCTATTGAGGTAGCCACTCTCTACAAATTAGGCTGAACTACTATTTGGTTTCAAGAAGATTTCAAGGAATATTTTTCTAAGATTTCAAGGAATATTTTTCTTTTAAAGTTTAAAGATTATCTCAATACTTTTAGTAGTTCATCCAGCTTTCAGGGCTCCAAAAGGCCTGGATTCCATGAGACCTTTTAGTATTGTTTTGCATTTTCCTCTGTTGATGAGGATTCTTCCATAGAATCTTTAATCAAAATATTCCGTAACTGTAGCTGGGCATCATCCTATTCTTCTGGTCTCATGGCAAAGTTTCATATTTGGTCTCTATTTGCTTGGAGCAAGAGAGGAAGAATAAAAACTGGAAATAGAAAGAAACAGATGTGTGGCTGCCTCTATGAATAATTGCCTCTTTTGTTAAAAGTATTATCTTTTAAAAAATCAGAACAATTCTTTTTCTGAGAATCCTGTATTTAGACAGAGATTTATGCACCAGTACTATTTATAACATAGAGAACATTGGAAACAACTGAACACTCAACACTGCCCAGGTAAACGATGGGACAGCCTTGGGTGGGGCAAAATTTCCTACCACAGAAACCCTGAAAATGGGAGTTCCTGTAACAATAAACACTAACACTGTGCATTCACTGTGCCAGGCCCCACACAAGGTACTGCACGTGCTTGGATACGCTATAGCACAGGTAGGTCTCAGAGCACCCTGAGCAGGATTCACACCTCTTTCTGCTTAAGGTAAGGGAACGAAGGCTCACAGGGTCCAGTCGCATGGCCAAGGTTATGGGCTTGGTAAGTCACGGTGCTGAGTTAGGCTGAGAGCCAGGAGTCTAAGGGCTGTAAGCCAAGAGCCAAGGCCTAAGCTCTTCATCACTGCACTTCCTTAAAGGCTACAGAGCAAAAGGAATAAAACAAAAACGGAAAGCTGTGTATTAATGGTAATATTAAAAAACTATAAAATTGTATACACCATCTTTTTTTGTGAGAAAAATTTGTATTTAGAATTAGCCAACTGAACTAAATTTAGATGATCTCGATTTTGTTGGCAACATCCAAAGCATCATAGTCAGAAGCAAGTTGAACCAAAGGGCTTCTTCTCTCCATCAGGCCTAATCAAGGTGTTGACCTTGGCCACATCAATGTCATAGAGCTTCTTTACAGCTTGTTTAATTTGGTGCTTGTTGGCCTTGACAGGCACAATGCTATCTTCTATCTTAGTGTGTTATCTTCTATCTTCTTCATGGTTGACTCAGTTGTCAGGGAAACTTGATGATGGCATAGTAGTCAAGCTTGTTTCTCCTTGTGGTGCTCTTCCAGGATTATTTGGGCTGCTTTCAGAATTTCAGTGCCTTAGGCAGCCAGAAGGTGGGTAACGTGTGGATCTTCTTTTTTTCATGGCTGTGGATTCCCTTCATGACTGCCTTCTTGGCCTTTGCTTTGGCTTTTGTTTTGGGAGGGGCAAGGGCTTCCTTCTTCATTTTTGGCACCATATTCATAGAAAGACACCATATTATCTTGAGTGTTGTTATGTGCCATCAAGTGGCTTGTGACTCATAGCAACCTCTGTACAACAGCCCTAAATCCTGCTCTATCATGTGCCAATCTTATTGTTTCTTTTTTTTTTAATTATTTAAGACCTTTATTAACAGGTGCTTGCAGTTTTGTTGACTTTTTTTGAAAAAATCAAGTTGTAAACTTTTATTACAAATTAAAAATGAGGTTCTTAAAAATCTCAACTTGACCAGAATCTTATTGTTTCTGACACACCTACTCCCATTCCCCTAGTCACGAGTCAATTCATCTTATCAAGGGTCTTCCTCTCTTGTGCTGTCCTTCCACCCACCCAAGGATGAGGTCCCTCTCCAAGGACTGGTCCCTCCTTGTAACATTTCCAAAATATGTCAGACACAGCCTCAGAATCCTTGCCTCCAAGGAACATCCTGGTTTCACCCTCTCTAGGATGAACCTGTTTGTTCTCCTGGCAGTCCATGGTATATTCAATACTCTCCTCCAGCACCAGAGCTCAAAGGCATCATCTCCTTTTATCATCCCTAGTCATTGTCCAGCTTTTTTATGCATAGCAAGTAATTACAAAGATTATGGCCTGGATTAGGCACACCTTAGTCTCCAGACTGACATCACTGCTCTTCAGTACTTTGGAGATGTCCCTAACAGCAGATTTTCCCAATGCAATTTGTCTTTTCATTTCCTTGCTACAGGTATCAAAGGTGTTGACTGTGGAGCTAAGCAAACTAAAGCTGTTAACCATCTCAAGCTCTTCACCATCTATCATAATGCTGCCAATTGGCCCAGTGGTGAGAACCTTTGTTTTTTGATGTTGAACTTCAATCTGTATTTAAGGCTGCAGTCCTTGACCTTCTTCAACAAGCGTTTCTGGTCCTCAGTTTCAGCAAGCAGGGTTGTGTCACCTGCATAATGCAGACTTTTGTGAATCTTCCTCAAATCCTGATGCCACATTTCTCCTCATTGAGTCCAGTCTCCCGGATGATCTGTTCTACATATAGATTGAAAAGGTATGGAGATAGGACAGATCCCTGGCATACAGCCTTTCTTGATTTTGAACCATGTAGTGTTTCCTTGCTCTGTTCTGATGACTGTATCCTGGTCCAAGCACAGGTTTTGCCTAAGCATAATCAAGCATAATCAAGTGTTCTGGGATTCCTATTCTCCTGAGAGTTAGCCACAGTTTTTTTGTGATCCACACAGTCAAATGCCTTTGCACAGTCAATGAAACACGGAATAGACATTCCTCTGGTACTTTCTGCTTTCAGCCAAGATCCATCTAACATTAGTTATAATATCCCTAGTCCAACGGCCTCTTCTAAATTCAGCCTGCACTTCTGACAGTTCTCTGTTGATATGCTGTCCAGTCATTTTTGGATAAATTTCAGCAGAATCTTGCTTGCATGTAATACTAATCATATTGTTCAATAATTCCTGCACTCTGTTAGGTCACCTTTCTTTGGAATGGGAACAAATATGGATCTCCTTCCGTCTTTGCATAGAAGATCAATGACTTCATACCCTTAATCAATTAGTAATGATGGGATTATGTTGTTGTATACCATCAAGTTGAAACTAACTCATAGATGACCCTCCAGCAGGTTTCCAGATGCAATAAATTGCACAGGAGGAGACTGCTCATCTTTCCTGGGAGAATTGAACCACAGTCTTTAGAGTTAGTATCACAACTCCTCACCACTAAATCCCCAGAGCTTACTCAGAGGGACTATGTTGTTGTTGTTGATTGTTGGTGAGTCAAGTACTACTCATAGAGACTCTGAACAAAAGACCTAATGCCTTTCCATAACTATTGTCGTTTCTTCAAGTTCACACAGTTTCCAGAGGCATGTGGTTTAGGAAGTAGATGCCACTCCTGCTTCCAAACCTGTTTTACAACTGGGAGCTCCATCAAACACTGTCCATAATGGGAAACCATTATGGTATTTGATACCTCAATGACACAAGGTTCAGCATCACAACAAACCCAGGTTACTTCATACAGCACATTGACAAAGAGTGATGTGTAAAGTGGAAGAATGTTCCTCCAGATATAACAGCACTACTCTCCTTTAGCAGTGGCTAAGTGTCGTTGAGTTGGATACGACTCAGAGTAAGCTCTGCACAAAAGACCTGAACTCTTTTCTATAATTAACATCATTTCTGTACATTTATAGAGTTTAGAAAGTTTGTAGAGTTTCTAGTGGCATCTAGTTTAGGAAGTGGATGCCACTCCTGCTTCCCAACATGAATCAATCTAGAAGCTCATCCAAACATTATACATATTTAACACGACTATGGAACAGTGTTCAGCATCACAGAAACTCCAAGTGTTTAGTACAGCAAAGAGACAAACAATTGCTGTGTCTTTTAAAGAATATTAATTCTAAAATTAACAAACTTGGCCCAATGGCCACAGGCCTGAGGGCCCTACAGGATTTTAAAGCACCCTCTAGCAAGCCTCCACCCTTAGTCTAAGGCTCAAGGGCCACCCACTTTTTTTTTGGTGGGGGAACAGTAACACACAACAAACATGACTCCAGAAACTTCCCCTACATGACCGCTACCAGGACGAGATAGCTGTTGAGCCCAAGCGACTATAGGAGATGCTTTTTCTCTTACATGTATTATTATTATTATTATTATTATTATTATTATTATTATTATTTTCAAGTATAAAAAAAGAGTTTGTGATCCCTGACCCCCTGCCCAAACTACATTAAACCTTCTAATTGAGAAACATGTTGGTGATTAGAAAGAGGAGTCTGGGGCAGAAGCTAAAGGTCAGTGCTAGCCTGCAAGGTGGGGTCTCAGCTATAGGTCTGACAAGAAAGACTTTTCTACATTCCAAGAATCATGAAAGACTGCTGACACTTACCACAAGGGCACTGGGATATCACAAGGACGTGGGGAGATCCCGAAGGCATGGGGAGATCCCGACAGCATGGGGAAATCACGAGGTCATGGGCAGATCATGAGGGCACAGGCAGAGTAGGAAAACAATGGCACAGGGAGATCATGAGGGAATGGAAAAAAGTCTACCTTTCTGGGAAAGGGCTATGTCCATCTGACCTGTCAGGATATGGGGGCTGAGAGATGGACAGCACTAGATTTATCGATCACTAGGGTCAAGGAAAGTGAAAAGCAGGGTGATCATCCCTCCAGAAAGTTTCCAATCACTGAAGGAACCAAAGCCCTTCAGGTTCTGCCATATTCTAGTCTGAGAGGAACACAGAGAACTGTTCTAGAATCTCAGCACCTGTATGGGGTCCTAGAACATGAGGGGAACTCTCAATTTAGAAAGCCTCACCTCTGCAAAAGGAATTCTGGGGAGACAAAAGGTAACTGTAGTCCAGTGGTCTCAGGGAAAGAGGTGGCCATGGAAATCTTTAACTTCTGAGAAAGTTCCAACAAGGAGGTGCCAGAGTGGAGCAGGGAAACCAAGCAAAAATGAGAGGCAATACATAAGGGATGGTGGCTCTAGGGAGTGGGGCCAGCCTGCGTACAGCTATGGGCATGCTACTTCTTGGGGAAAAGGGACTTCAGCAAGGTCTGCTTTGGGGCCAGGAATACTCAGACAAGGCTGGGCCCCGTGACACTGTCGGGGTGGGGATTGGGCATTGAGCTCAAGGACCTTGGATGGACCTTTGGGAAAGGGAGTTGCCATTGGGAAGGCCACTCCATGAGAATGCCTGGCTGAGGGAAGCCTGTGAAGGCTGAGCTGCAGATGCTTCTGGAACACACGTCTGGTCACTTGCATCTGAGACATGACTGCATGCATTTCTCCACCTAACCTGACTTGGCTGTAGGACAATAAGGCTGGAGCAAAAAGATCCCAGAGACACTGAAGGTGGTACATCAAGAAGGACTCACCTCTCGGTCAGAGGTCTCTAGCCACTGAAGAGGTGCACATGGCTGTACTGCAGGCATGACATGAGGTGGACAGACAGGGAGAATGTGGGGAGGACCTGCTCAGTTCTGGAGGGTCCAGGAACCCTCCCAGTGATACCGTCGGAGCTGAGGCTGGAAGAGACCTTGTGGACTAAAGTCAGGCTAGAAGGTGGCATGCTGGCCAGAAGCACGGAGGAGGAAGACAGTGCAATGGATGTCACGTTAAAGGACTCCATTCTTTAGATCAAAGGAGGTCTAGCCTCTTCTGAGGTGGAGGGTTTTTCATGTGCCCATTCTGGGAGGGCACTTCAAATATGCACTTCAACAACCTCCTGAGGAGTTAGTGCTCCTACATCAACCCCATGAATGAGAATACAGAAATCTAGGGAGGCTGCAATGTCTTATTCAGGGTCACAAAGTGAGTGATAGAGGAGGCAGGGCTTTCACTCCCGAATGTGGGCTCTCCCACCCATACCAAGTAACATTTGAAGGAGTCAGGTGTCCACCAGATTTCACAGATACTGCCCTGGATGCACTCATGAAGTTATGCCAAGAAATTGGGAAGCAACTACATGGCCAACTGACTGGAAGATCTGGAGATCTATTCCTTATTCCCATCCCCCCCCCAAAAAAGGTGACCCAACAGAGTGTGGAAATTATTGAACGATATCATTAATAGCACACTCAAGCAAGACACTACTGAAGATTATCCAAAGACAACTGGAACAGTACATAAGCAGAAAACTGCCAGAAGTGCAGGCTGTGTTTAGAAGAGGCCATGCACTAGGGTAATCATAGCCAATGTTAGATGGATCTTGACCAAAAGCAGAGAGTATCAGAGGAATGTCTATCTGTCTTTCATTGACTATGCAAAGGCATTAGACTGTGTGAATCACAACAAATTGTGGCTAATTCTGAAAAGGATGGGAATCCCAAAATATTTGATTGTGCTTGTGTCAAACCTATACTTGGACCGAGAAGCAGTCTTCAGAACAGAGCAAGGAAACACTGCATGGTTCAGTATCAAGAAAGGTGTGCATCAAGGATGTATCCTATTTCCATATCTTTTCAATCTATATGCAGAACAGATCACTTGGGAGGCTGGACTTTAGGAGGAGGAGTGTAGCATCAGGAATGGAGGAAGACTCATCAATAACTTGCATTACGCAGATGACACAACCTTGCTTGCTGAAACTAAGGAAAATATAAAGCATATGCTGCAGATGGTCAAGGACTGTTGTCTTCAATATGAATTGAAGCTCAACATCAAGAAAACAAAGATTCTCACTACTGGGCCTATTGACAGCTTCATGATAGACAGAGAAGAGATTGAGAGTGTTCACAACTTGAGTTTGCTTGGTTCCTCAATCAGCACTCTTAGCACCAGCAGTCAGGAGATCAACAGACAAACTGCCTTGTGGAAGTCTGTTGTCAGGGACCTCTGCAGAGTACTGAAGAGCAATGATTTCAGTCTGGAGACTAAAGTGTGCCTAATACAGGTCTGGTCTTTGCAGTTACTTGCTGTGCATCAGAAAGCTGGACAATGACTAAGGATGAGAGAAGAAGAATCAATGTTTTTGAGTTGTGGTGCTGGAGAAGTGTTGACTGCCAGGAGAACAGACAGGTCTGTCTTGAGAGATTGAAATCAAGCTGCTCTCTGAAGGCAAGGATTTTGAAGCTCTCTCTCATATATTTTGGGCACACGGCCAAGAGGGACCAGCCCTTGGAGAAGAACATCATGCTTGGAAAAGTGGCGGGACAGAACAAGAGAGGAAGACCCAGGACGAGATGGACTGACTCAGTGGCTGGAGAAATGGGATTAGGTCTGTTGGAGACTGGCTCAGGATAAGGCAGAGTTCAGAGTTGTACATAGTGTCACTATAAGTTGCAGGCAACTCAATGGCACATAACAAAAACAACAAAAGATGTCACAGGTGAAAAGGCTATGGGTATTGCTTTTCCCAGCTCTTTAAAAGTCCTAATGTGGCCTCACACTTTTATAATACACAAGGGATGATCTGAAATAAACACCAGGCACCTGTGTCTTTCCCATTACCCTCTTCAGTACCTACCCCAGGAGGAAGCACTAAATGGACAGGTATCTAAGGCAGGCAGTTAGCCTGGCAGGAAGGCTTGGGGCACAGGCTCCAGCCACCTGGAGATGTCCAGGTGGTGACTCTAGCTCTTTGAGCCCTACATAAAAAATCATATGGCCACCAGAACCTGAGTTAGCAGCCTCCTGGAGTCAGCCCAGCCACAGGCAGCCAGCCTCCTTGGGAGCAAGTGGTGGTCAGCAAGAAGGCCCGGGGCAGGGTAAGGGGCATGAACAGAAGAGACTACAGGCCGCTACAACAGGAGCCCACCCGGAGGAGCTCACGGCTCATGGTCAGACACACTGGGCCCTCACTCCACCAGTTCCATGTCCTGGTTCTGCAGCTTTGAACTTCTCTGTTCCCTTCAGGGCTGAGGACCTTGGTAACTACTATCATCATCCCTCTCCTCCCCTGAAGGCAGTCTCTGACAGGTGTTTTGTGAATGACACTGAGATGCAGCAGGACCAATTCCGTGCTAGCGAGGACCCCAGCAGGCACCAGCCAAGCACCAAACAGGTGCCCAGGGCTTCAAATCCCTCATCCCCAACTGTGGCATCTCCAGTGACTGAGGCTATAGAATATGGGCACTAAAGGCAGTGTCCTTTGGGTGAATTATTCAGAGACAGTGCTGATCTCAGGGGGTCACTGCAAGGATGAAACAAAGTGATGTATCTAAGTATTTAAAGTTGAATGAGCATATGTTAAAGACTGCATAAACATCAGCTACAGGTGTCACAGCCCACAGCAGACCCCTTCATTTCACGCTTCTCTGTGCTCCCAACATTTGGCTAAAGATGGATTCCCCCTGGCTAATCACTCGACCTTGTTAATTAACGGTAGCTACAGTTCTCGCAATTCAATGTACCTACTAATGTACTGATTTCAAAAGTGGAAGGATTTATACACAGGGAAATTCTCATTACTTGATCATGTCTTCAGCTACTTCAAAGTTTTGGGTCATATGATCACGTGGCCAAAATAATCCAATGACAGGGGACTGAGACACAAGATATGGCAAAAATTCAAGTCAACATTCCTCTGTGATAGGATGGGAGCCTGGCTTCTAACTTCTGAACTTTCTCTCAGGCATTAAAACTGTTGGTTTCTAGAGAGACAAAACTTAGCCAAGCAGAAGTTTCATTTCTCACTATCTGAAATGTTAAAACAACCTCCATGCAAATATGCAAACTTCCCCTCAATCAAAAGAACAAATATATCTTGGAGGAAGCTCTCAATAGGGTGCTCCTTAGAGGCAAGGATAGTGCAAGTTTGTCTTACATACTTTGGGCACACTGTTGTTGTCATTGAGTCACTGGCAACTCACAGTGTACAATAGCTCTGACCTCTGCTTTATCTTGAGCCAATTTCATTGTCTCTGACACACCTGCTCCCATCACCCAGTCACTGAGTCAATCTATCTCATGCAGGGTTTTCCTCTCTTGTGTGTGTGGTCCCTTCACCCTTCCAAGCGTGATATCCCTCTCCAAGGACCGGTCCCTCCTGGAAACATACCCAAAATACGTGAGATAGAGCTTTAAAATCCTTGCCTCCATAGAGTAGCCTGGTTTCACCCTCTCCAGGACAGACCTGTTTGTTCTCTTTGCAGTCTATGGCATATTCAATACTCTTCTCCAGCACCTCAACTCAAAGGCACTGATTCTGCTACTATCATCCTTAACCACTGTCCAGTACTCTGATACAGAACAATTAACTGTGAAGACCATAGCCTGGATCAGGTGCATCTTAGTTTCTAGACTGACTCTTCATTGCTTTTCAGTACTCTGGAGAGGTCCCTGGTAACAGACTTTCCCAACGCAATTCATCTTTTGATTTCCTGGCTGCTGGTACCAAGTGTGCTAACTGTGGAGTCAAGCAAGCTGAAGCTGTTAACAATTTCAATCTCTCCTCTGTTTGTCATGATCTGCCAGTTGGCCCACTGGTGGGAATCTTTGTATTCATGATGGTAAGAGCAAATTCAAACCTCGAGTTGCTACAATCAAGGATGCTTTCAGTAGAATGTTAAATGATCCAGGAGGTATCAAAAGAAGATGGAAGGAATATACTGAGTCATCGTACCGAAAGGAATTGGCAGATACAGAAGAATTTAATGAAATAGCATTTGAGCCAGAGCCTATGGTGATGAAGGAAGAAGTTCAAGCTGCTTTGAAGGAAATAGC
>NW_006399911.1:6774470-6797250 GCF_000299155.1 Elephantulus edwardii | reverse complement strand
ACATAACAACAACAAACAACAACAACAAGCTCCAATCCATATTGAAGGAGGCAATCCTTGACCCGCTGCAGCACACTGTTAGGAGGAGCCAGTCCTTGGAAATACGACATCATACTGGGGAAAAGAAGAGGGTCAGAGAAAGGAAGGAAGGTCCTCAACAAGATGTATTGACACAGTGACTAACAATGGGCTTGAGCATGTCAGAGATGGTGAGGAGGTGCAGAATAGGGCAGGGTTCAGATCGGCTGTTCACAGGGCCACTAAGAGCTGCAGCCACACAACCCCCATGTTAGGCCTGTTTTACAACAGCGGCATCGTGTACTCTTTGTCCTTTGTGACTGAGATATTTCACTCAACACAATGCCCTCCAGGGTCACCCATTTTATATAATATTTTATGAGTTCCTTGTTTTTCAGTGCTGCATAGTATTCCATTGTGTCAATATACTATAGCTTCTCTATCCCTTCATTTGTTGATGGGCAATTGGGTTGCTTCCATCTCTTTGCTATTGTGAATGATGCAGCAATAAACATGGATGTGCATATATCTATTTGGGTAGCAAACTGGACTGGGGAGCAGGGGGAGGGAGGAATGTGCAACAATAAAAAAATCTTTTTAAAGAGGAAAGCGAACTGAGGGGATAGAGATGAAAATGTGCAACAATTAATGAATGGAAACCCAAGTTTTATGTAAACTTTCATTAAAATATGAATTTAAAATAAAAAAGAGTTACAGCCAATTTAAAAGCACTTAACAACAAAAAGTTTAAAATGAGCTATCCCAGAGGTGGAAAGGGAGGACCTCACTAAGAAAGAAGAACTAAAAGTAAGTATGTCCTTAGAATCCAGTGACACTGTGCTATTGTTGTTTGGTGCTGTAGGGTGAGTACAATCCACAGGGACCCTATCAAAAACAGACTGAACACTGTCCTATCCTGTGCCATCCTCACACTTCCTGACACATTACAGCCTATTGTGGTAGTGATGGTGTCAATCCACCTGGTTCGATTCCATCTTTCTGTCCTTCACTGACCTTCTGCCTTTCCACCTTCCTGCCTTTGCTGACTTTCTGCCTTTCCAAACAAGATATACCTCTCTAAGGAACAGTCTCTCCTCGCCACATGCCCGAAGCATGTGACACTGTGCTAAGAACCCCCTAAACTCTAGGGACAAGAGAGCTATAACACCAGAGACAGCAGGTGAGAATCAGAGGCAGAGAAGTGAAGGCTACAGAGTCAGGAAAACTGGCTAATTCAGCATAGAGGGCTTTCTAAAATGGCAACAGGAAATATTCAGTCCCACAGAGTGAGAGAGCTGAGTACCTTAGGGCAAGAGGATTATTGATGGAACGAGGCACCACTAGGCACTTGATGTGTGCCACCGAGTCGAGATCAACCCATAGCTGACCTTCCAACAGGTTTTCAGAAGCGGTAAATTGCACAGGAGGAGACTTCCCACCCTTTCCCTGAAGAGCAGCTGGTGGAGTCTAACCACATGCCTTCACAATTGCAGCACAGCTTATCAGTAGGTCACCAGGGCTCCCTTAATGGAGGCTAAAGAATTTCATAGTGCTTGCTCAAGTGAGGTAGGGACTAAGAGTCTAGGGGCCAGAGTGAGGCCTGGAGGTCTATAAGTAGGGATGAGAAGAGGCTGTCCTGATCGAAGAATTGCCTCCTGAACCATTCCTGATTCCACACTGTAACCGGTTACTTCCCTAAGAAGCCCCATAATTTTGAGTACTGTCTGTGAGTTCTGTGTATTCATCACAACAGGTTACTGAACCCAGCAGAGGACTAGAGAGTGCCATGAGATGGGTGTCGCAGAAGGGTGGAGGTAAGCCTGATCTCCAATATATAAGAATCAATATGAGCTGATGATCTTAATTTCCCCCCTTTGTGAAGTTAGACAAAGAGATCCTACACCATCATACCATTTCTACAAATGGTGACAATCCAGGAAAGCTGCTGGCTCCAGGTCTCACAGAACCCATCCTAATTACCCCACCTTCCCTCCAGCACTCAGGAGGAAATATTAGAAGCAATGAGGCCTCACAGACAAACAAGCACATTACCCACTGCTCTACTTGAAACCTGAGAGGGTCTCCAAGGCCACCCTACTGGTACAGAAACAACAGAGGCCAGAGATGACCGTCTTCTGACTGCCTCAATCTCACTTTTCCAACAGCATTCCTCCAACTCAGTCACTCCAACCTCTCTACCCATCCCTCTCAATCCACCCAGGAGGCCTCACTGCCCCTCTGACTGTGTCTCTTCCCCCAAAACTCTTCTTATTTCCCTGGGGGACATTTAGTAATGTCTGGGCTTGAACACTGATGTTTCAGCGGGCGTGTATGTGAGCGCACACACATGCACATGTACCCAGTGCACATGGACAAGATGCCAACAACAGCTGCTAGCAGCTATCATACCAGGTGAATGTAAGTGAACTGGTTTTTCAATATTTCTGCACAGCTCAAGTTTTTAAAAAGGAAGGGGAAACCCTCAGAAGCCAACTTACAGATAAGGAAAGTCAAGTTCAGAAACAGTTAAACTTCTAGCCAAGATGCCAACCCTTCTGTTCTCAGTGTACCAGGGTACCGGTATGGGCAGACAGGCCAATGGTGTACACAGCCCCACCCCTACTGCTACCAGGGCCTTTTGGGGGATGTCACCTAGTGGAAGTTCTCATGGTGTACCCTTAAGGATTTGCCAAGGCCCCATAGTGTTTACACAGCCATCTGCCCAGGTAGCCCCAGTTGGACTTTGGCTCAGGCACTAGGATATGCAAGAAACCCAAAGGGTATGTATGTGGCTAGGTGTCGTGTCCTGTCCAACAGAGAGAAATATGTACTTTGGTGTCTGTGGAACCTGAGTTGAATCTGAGCTCCTTGAGCTCCCTTCAGTGAGGCAGGAACAATGGTAAAGAGGCCGCAGGCATCCAGGGCCCAGCACACACACAAAGTCACACACTGGTGCTGTCCTGTCTATGACTCACAGTAACCCTATGAACGACAGATCTGAACCCTTCTCTATCTTGTGTGATCTTCATCATCTCTGATATACTCAAGCCCACTGCAAGTCACTGCACTAGTTCATCTTGTTGAAAGTCTTCCTCTCTTTTTCTGACCCTCCATCTTTCCAAGCATGATGCCCCTTTCCAAGGAATAGTCCCTTCTAACAACATGCCCAATATATATAAGATGAAGTTTCACTATCTTTGTCTCTAAGGAACACCCTGGTTGTACTTTCTCCAAGAAATATTTGGTTTTTTAGGCAGTCTACAGGATGGTAGTCAGTACTCTTCTTCAATATCACAACTCAAAGGCATCTATTCTTCTTCTATCATACTTATTCTTTACCCAACTTTCAGATGCATAGCAAGTAACTGAGAAGACATTGGCTTGAAACAGGTGCCTCTTTAAAGTGACACCACTGTTCCTGAGCACCCCTGAGGAGAGGCCCTTGACAGTAGATTTTCCCAGTGCAACATATCTTTTGATTTCTTGACTGCTGGTACCAAGGATGTTGATTGTGGATTCAAGCAAGATGAAATAGTTTATAACTTCAATCTCTTCTCCATTCATCACGATGTTGCCTACTGGCTCAGTAGTGAGGATTTCTGCTTTATTGATGTTGAGATGTAATCTTTGTTGAGGCTATAGTCTTTGATCTTCTGCAGCAAGTGTTCTGCAGTCACACACACAAGTGTGTAAATGTGGGGTTCTGACACTATTTTTAACTTGTTTCTTTTAAATATGTGAGGACTGGGACACTTCATGTAAAAATGCAAATTTCCACTGGAAGATCTGACTCCCTGTGCTCATGTTCATTGTCAGCTGTGGAGCCGAGGAGCACTTTGGGTAGAATGTGGTTGCCCAGTTGCCACCCAGCCTGAGAACCCAGTAGCCTGGTTTCCTGGGCAGCAGCCTGTAGGTGGACCAGGAGGAAGGGTGGAGGTACAGGCCATGACCACCGGACTCGACCACATTTTATGCACAAGCCGAGTGAGAATGGAACAGGCATGAATACCCTGGGCAGGTGAGGCCCTGAACCAGAGGCTACATTCAGGGAGGAATTGCAACATTGGGAGAGTTGTTACAAGTGCTTTTTAACTCTCTTTCCTTAAACAAACGAAAAAACCAACCAACCAACCAAACAATCTCCAAAAATAAAACAGAAAGTTTCATTTCTTATTTAAATGTAAGTCACTTTCTGCTGCCAAATACAGCCATTAATCAGCTATGACCCACTACAGCTGGCGATAGAGAGTGGCCCAGTAACCTTGTGTGGGAGAATGTATAAGGCACTGGCCTGACCCAGGGCAGGAAAGGAGAACCACAAGGTAGGCATTTCAAATCGCAAGAAACTGGCTTCACAGGGGGTCCTATCATCCTTGCCAAAAACCAACAAGCAAACAAAAACAATAACAACAAAACAGCTGAAGGAAGTGGCAGGACAAAGGGGTCACCAGGAGATCAAACATGGAAGGCTGACTTTGAGGAGTGCCGGCTCTACATCCCATAGGTGTTAGAGGCTGTGGAAGTGGCCGGCTGACTCCAGTCTGAGCAGGCGTCTGTAAAAGGCGCAGGCTCGGGCATTCTAGTTTGATGAGACATCAGGGCAAAGGGTTTGATTTGCAATGCAGGCCCCTGGCACAGCTCAGATGTGGCCGACTAGGGGGTGGGAAGCAGGTGTTGAGGTCCTCTTAAGAGACCAGGCCGGTGATGGGCTGAGCTGCTCATGTAGTCTCATTTCCAAGGCTCACCCTCTACTTAAAGTATAGGGAAAGTGACTTAGGCAAGGACCTGGTGCCACATCTTTGATGAGCAGGCCTAAACACTCACTGTTAGAACAGCCAGTCAGGTGCTCACCTCTATGCCAAGACCTATGGAAACAGGACAAGCCTGTAATTAGCAGTGTAAAAATTCCCTGCTGGGTTGCAGCAACACTTCACACAGCTCAGTGCCATCAAGTTGACTCTAGCTCATGGGACCCTCCACTGGGTCTCTAAGGTGGTACGACTTTAGTGGGAGAATGCTCATTTCCTCCTGTGGAGTTTCCAGTGGATATAAACCACCAGGAGAGCAGGCTGACACATTATGCACTACCAGGCTCCTTGAGGTAACCCTCAGGGTGGCAGAAATGCCCATGGGAAGCACCCACAAGCATACCCTCATCTGCACCTAGTACAGGCTGCTCGCCTCTTTCCTTTGCACTTGATGGCCTCTCTGGCCTTTATTCTCTGGCCTTGTGTCACAGTAAATTTTCTTACTGAAGTTCTGGCCCTAGTTACACTCCTTCCAAACACTCTCAATGTCCCATAGGCAGAGCAACCCTCTGACCATGGTAGTTTTCCTTCAAACCCTCACCTGTGGACTTCACTCCTTTAGCCTGGATTACCCAACAGGCCCTCTGTGGTCCCACCTCTGTGGTACTTCCAGTGTTTCTTTACGAGTTCTCAAATTTGGCATATAAATTCATAGGTTCTGATCAAAGACTCCTCCTTTCCTGACAAAGCCCACTGGCGGGGTTCAGAACCTCTTCTGAGTGGCCTTACAAAAGTACCCTGAGGAAGTCACACCCTACTCCATGCTTCCCTGGACTTCTCCAGGTCTCAGTCATGGGGGTAACAGCTGCCTTCCCACTGGCCTCACAGCTCCCACTGAGCAGCCCTGAAAATGTTCCTCAGAGGGAGATCAAAGGAGCTCTTTACAAATGGAAACAAAATCTAAGTGGTCTTGAGGTAAAGACTGCCTCGGGTGGCTCCAACAGGACTGGGATAAAAATCCAAACTTCTCACTATGGTCTAGAACTCTCCCAGCCCCACCTCGGACACCCTCCTTCCCTCTGCTCCTGCTGAGGCCCTGGCATTTTGGCGACCCTACTGGAGGGGTGCCATGGTGACTGTCAGGCACCATGTTTACTACCATCCTCACCCCCATTGTCTGCTCTGGAGTGCAGCCTGTAGTCTTGGGTGGGGTCTGGCTTTGGACCAAGCATGGAGTGCAGTGTGAGACCCAGCTCTGAAAACTCCATCTCCATGTGTGTCAAGTCAGCACCGTGATATTGCTTCCCATGGTCAGTGCCTTTCACAGGCCCCAGCTCCAACAAGACTGCATACGCTGTGCTGAATGGCTACTGTACAGACAATGGGGGACATCTGTCCGCGGCCTTCCTTCAGCTTTTCTTTACACTTAGTGCACAAATGAGACAAGGTCTCATGCCCTGAGCCTTTGTTCTAGAAGGTGCCAGTTTCTTCTACTCTGAAATCCTGCCTGGAACACTCCACTCACTCCTCAGTACGCCTGTTACTTCCAGGAGTAGGTAGTAGGGTTCAGGAATTGTGTGTGCTATGTCTATGGCAGCCTTTCTTGAACCCAGTGCAACCGACACATTGCTCAATCCATGGATGATTGGCTGGGTGCTCCCTGAGCTGAGGGACAACATGTATTCCAGCCCAGGATCCCGGACATAGTGCTGCGTCAGACACAGCACATGGCCACACAGAAGCTGCATGAAAGAAGGTCACTGAGAGGAGGTGGTAGTGCATCAGTGGTGGGCTTGTCCGGGGCCATGTGGCCTTCCTCTGACCTTAGGAAGCTGAGTGCTGGTTCTGGACATTTGCCACTCCTGCTGTGTGACCATAGCCTGGTCACCATGGACGGCTAGGAAGGTCAGGCGTGTCGACCTGTTCCCTGAAGGCACAAGGCCAGGTATAAGCGAGTGCTCAGCAGCACTGGGAGCTCTTAAGGTTTCATCATCTCCCGGATGCTTTAATCATGTCCCCAACCCACCCCAAGTGCCACACATCTGGACAGTGTATCCCCCAGGCCATTCACCACAGCCTGGTGACAGTCTCACAGGGCTTCAGACCAATGTTCCTGATCATCTCTTAGAACCCCAAGTCCTCACCTTACAGGATTTCTCCTGGCCTCCTCCACAAAGGTGGGACATAGACCATTACCTCTGTGCTACCACAGAGGCATATTCCTGCCCTCAGAGCCTGGTCAGCCAGAGTCCCATGTCCTGATCTTCACAGCACAGCCTATATTTTAGTACCAGGAGGTACAGGGACTCTAACCTGACAACTCAGTCATGTTGTACCACCGATCTTAGAGAGCTGCCTCTGGCCTAGGGAGTGGAAGGTGAGTGTCCTCTGAGCTAAACCAGAACATCTTCACTTCATTGGACCCAAGAGAGACACGTGGACACTAACCTGTTAGGTAAAGAGGGCATGAGTTTTTATATGTGGGCTTCTGTTTCCAGTGAGAAATGTACCATATTTCCTTCTGCCAAACAGGAATGTCCTCCAGGGTCAGTCAGTCACTCAACTGTGCCACCTAATGGAAATCTGGCCTCTTCAAAGGCTTGTCATGTCCTTCAAAAGGCACATTACAAGGCTCCAGGGCACTCATAGCTCTGTGTTTCAGAAAAAAAAAGTAAATAAACAGTGGTTTTCAAATGTCATAAGAGACAAGTCCCTTTACACTGTTCACTTGGTGCTTTATCTAAAAGTCATCAAACAGTCCTCAAAGAGGTTTTTTTTTCCTCCTTACAGTGTGTGTGTGTGTTGGTGTGGAAATAGGGGCACTAGCTGGGACATGTGTCCCACTTCTCAGTCTGGAGCAAGTAATAGTGCTCAGCCCTGGGCTGGGAGACAAGCAGCTCAGATATCACACCCTGATTGTGGTGGGGGCCAGCCCATCTACCACATGCAGAGAGCTGGTCCACAGCAGTAGATGCCCCTTGAGAAGCAGTAGAACCTTCTCAGAGTTCCTAACATACAGTAAAGATGGCAAGACCAGCTCCCTGGACTGCCCTGGGGGTCAGGTAAAACACCCCCAGAACCAGGCACTACACCAGATACTGAAGAAACACACAGAGGAAACAGAACTGACACTATCACAGGGAACAGGAGGAAGCTGCCTGGAGGAGCCTTGCTGTTACAGAAAACTTCCAACCAAAAACCAGTTGGCACCAAGACATGATTTCATGTGCGTTAGAGCAGAATTGTGCCCCACAGGGTTTGCAATGGCTGCCTTTTTAGAATTTGATCCTCAGTTTTTTCTGTTAAGGTATCTTTGGGCAGACTCAACCATTAACCTTTCCATTAGCAGTCTACTAACCATTTGCACCATCCACTCAGGGGCTCTAATATCCTTCAACCATCTCTTATATCAGCAAAACTTTCAGGTCAGCTCCTAACTCACATTATATCATCTCTCTGAAGGCCTAAATAGGTCAGTGTAGGCCTTTCCATCCCCAAAGCCCCACAACTTTCTGAGTAGGCATCCTGGGTGCCAGGAAAGATGGGCTATCCCTCCATCCCTCTGATTTCCAAGAGCATCTTTTATTATGTCAAGACCCTTACGCAGGTCAGCTTCAATGCTCTAGAGAATATATTATGCTTTAGTTATGACTCCTGAGGCTGAAGACTTCCTAAAACTCAATTAGGAGTTACAAACTGCTAAGGGTCAAATCTCTACAAAAACATAGACCTGATGCTCATCCAAAGATTTTTCTCCAAAGAGTAAAAGGCCAACAATATGCAGACAAGGGAAGTCTTTGAGAATGGCATATCCAAAACAAAGTTTCTACAATCCAACAACAATAAAATGACAAATAGCCCAAATGGGCAAAGAACATGGATAATGAGGACGATGGTAAAAAAATGAGCCATTTTATCTATGACCTTTTATCTTGGTTTTTAAGAAAAACAGCTTGAGAAAACCTTTCCCCTTATATTCTGAGGAGTTACCTACCCCAGCAGGTTTGCCACCTTTGTCCAGGTTGACTGACATTTCTTGAGTAAGTGTTAAACAATCTGTGGTTTTATATTTTTTTGGTCTAGCTCCAGGTGGCAACCTGCTCTGTGATTTGTAGACCTTGCAGAAAGACTGATCAGTACTCATTCACTGCCAAAGAACTGGAACTGAATCAACTCTTAGCTGACCCTCTGGTGGGTTTTCAGAGGCTATAAATTCCATAGGAGGAGAATGCCCATGTTTCTCCTGCAGAGCAGCTGATGGATTCAAACTGACTACTCCCTTTGTGTTGGCAGTACAGCTCCTTACAGCTCCTTACCTGCCATGGCCAGACTGAAGCCATCTATATAAAGAGCAAAGGGCCAATCAACATGCTAAAAAATAGATGAGAAGGTTTAGACTTGGTTAATGAGAACTGAACAATTAGAACAGAAATAATGAGAATGTTAATATAATGTGAAGAATATAACTGAATAATATCTGTCGAGATTATTTTGCTGTCTTTCACTGAAAAGATAATAAAATATTTAAAAACACAGGCTCTAAGCATTATGGTAAGTAAACTAACCCAGTCCCATAAGGACAAATATTATACAAGACCATGATTGTAGAAAGGTAACTAGAAAAACATGTATGAGGATTCAAGAGGGGGAGGGAAGGAACAGACGGGTGAAATGAGCAGGGGTGATAATCATAGGTTTGTACAATTTGATGGGTAGAGGGAGGGGTGGGTAAAAGAAATGGAAAAGATCTGGTGTGAAAAACAATGTATATGAACTTAGTAAGTAAACCAGTACAAAATAAAAATTTAAAAAAAATCAAACATAGGCTCTGGGCCAATAGTTTTCAGGTCCTCACAGACCCCAGCACCCCCAACTATTTGCTGCCTGCTCTCTGTAATATTTGATCGGTCCCATTAGTCCAGGCAGTGGCTGGGCATTCGGGATGGATAGGAGCAGACCCTGAGGATTCTTTCAGCTCCCTCCATCCATGGTAAAAGGCCCATCCCAAGCCATGTTCTGCTCTAAGAAACGTTCCTCCAACCTCTCTGGCTCCAATTGTACAGCCCAAGACCCATGGTTCCGCAGTCCCAGCACTTTCAATTCACTACTAGCAGCGCTCTCCAACACCACCCCACCCCCGTCCCCACAAGAGATGTCTCTGGTTTTCTAAGGACTTCTTCACAAAAGTATTTCAATGGGAAGACACAAGTAGATGCGGGGAAAGTGGGGGTAGGAGGGAGGGAAGATGGGGAGTGGGATGAAAAGATTTTATTAAACTAGTTATGTTTAATAAAAAGCTTAAAAGCCACAAACAAGAAGCAGACCTATTAAACAGGCAACACTGACTTAACAAAGGAATGTGAACTTGAGCTGACTTCAGGAGTCACTGACCTCTCTTCTCCTTCCCGCCCCTTCACCCCATCTCCCAGAGCACAGGGATCCCCAACAAGACTGTTGGTTCTGGCCTGGTCTAGGTAAATTCCAGGTGCGTCCTGGATTGGAAAAAACAGGCTGAAGTTGACAGCCAGGGTTCTTTCCCCGTCTGTGTGCACTGGCAGAGGCAGACTACAGAGCTGTTCAAAAGACAAGCTCACAAGCTGGGGGGAAGCCAGGCTCTGAGTGAGCTGGCAGGGACTGTGACCATAGCCAGCCTTCCTCTAGAAGCTTGGTGCTAGCCCAGGCCCAGGCTCTGGTGACCCTCAGAAGGGCCCTATGCCCCATGCCTACTGAAGGGGGCTGGAAGTCCTTCATGCTCAGAAAGTTCGCCCCTTGGGTGCAGCGTACATGGCCCCTGGGCACCTGGAATGTTCCCAGGAGTCTTGAGGGAGGTATCACGGGCCCTGGTCTCTACAAGGGCTCTCATTTGGTCAAGATGAGGCCTCAGAGCTGCTGCGGCACAATGGCAGGTGCAGGAGAAGAAACTGAATTCTGGCTTCTGCATCTGTGAAATGAGACCACACTTGCCCTCCACAGAGTGCTCCCCCGTGAGGAAGGTCTGCGGAGGCAAAGGTCACCAGTTAGGCTCTCAGGGAGTAGAAGCAGCTCACCTCACTAACTGTATTGAGGGAAAGTAGCTGAGATTTGGGTTTCACTGCTGGACACTGAGAATCACCTTGCCTTTAGGAAGTTCTGCCCTAGAAGTGACAAGCTAATATCATATTTTTCAACTCTCAAACCTCCAGATGGCTTTCCATTGCACACAGAGTAAAACATACGTTTTGTAGATATGTGTAGTAGATATATGTAATTGTAGGTAAGCATGGCTATGCCATACAATAAAGTGCCATGGACAGTGGCAGAGAGCATGTGGGTGTTCACACTAACATCTCAACGCTGCCGTGTGAGAACGCACTCAGTAAAGACAGTGGACTGTGGCAGAGCGTGGGCGGGCATTATCATCACGACTGCCCTTGCTTTGGCAACTCGGTACTATAGTGCAGCCCAGCTCTGCACCCCATACCTGCCGGCTCATGGTACTGCAGCCACCCCCCCCCCCACACACACACACTCTCTGTCTTTCAGAGACCGTGACTTGTTCTTCCCTGGCCCTGCAGAATGTTCTTTCCCAGGTATCTGTGTGGCTCCTTCCCTCCCCTTCAGTCAGGCCTGCACGCTATGATTAGGTCTTCCCTGATTACATGTGCCAGGAATTCTCAAGCTCCATTCCTTCTAAATTTTTTCCACTTTTACACATTACAAGTTGTTATTAATTTGTCATGTTTAATAAGTTAACTTACTGTCTCCGCTCACTAGAACATGAGCATCATGCCCCCAAAGACCTCAGCAAAATATTGGATAAAGCAATGAATAAATGCCTGACTGAGTGGGTAACTGGCCTAAAGAGATCCAAGAGCAAATGCCTACCTTGGCCCACAAAGAGCTCCCTAATGATCTATATGCTTGAAATCAGGTTCTTTTCTGGTGCCACTTCTGCCAGGGTCCCCAAAAAACACTGCACTCTCTTAGGAACATGTCTATCATGCCGGTCCAGACACAAGTCACCTCTGCCAGCAGCAACAGGCTGGGCACCAACTGCAGGCCCAAACATGCTGACGAGCAGGAGAAGGCTCTGCCTCCAGTAAGGCTATTCCCATCACATACACAGAGATACAAGCATGTGAAGGAGTTGGAGCTCAGAACTGTCTTCACTGGGTGAGAAGGAAGCACTCCCTGGCTCGAGCCAGCCCTGGCAGCTCCAGGGCAGTACAAGCCATGGTGGGTTCCCTCACTCATGCCTTCCCTTTCCCCTTCCTGCATGACCAATGCTGCCACCTCAATTCATAGACAGGTGCGGCAACATACCTAAGGTCCCTCCAAGGTCAAGGGAAAACTCAAGTTAAAGCCTTGACTTTGGCTTGGAACTGGCCTTGACCCCTAGGCCTGGCTCTTTTCAGGATCTACACTGCCACTGGCCACATGTTAATGGGATCAGAGGTCACAATGACATGTGGGCTAACCCCTATGCATCAGTCATGCAGGAGAAGAAACCTGAGCTTTTGGCATCAGCCAAGGAGTATTTCCTAGGCGAGCCATCTCTTTGTCCCGTATATGGTGCCCTGCAGAGAATCATTGCACTTACCAGGGATGTGGACTTTGAACTTGCCACTCTGGCCAAAGGCGCTGTCAATGACCCCCTGCTCGCCAGTCGACAGGTGCACCTTGAGTCCCACGAAGAGCTGGATGTTGGTCTCCTTTTTGAACAGGGAGCGGCCAATCACACTGTAGTCATCCATTACCTGTGCCCACACACACACCGAGGGAAATACAACGTCAGTGTCAGCCAGGAAAGGCCCTGCCTTCCCATCTGCACTCTGGCCAGGCCACCTACAGATCCTGGGGGGTGAGGGCACTCATTTCTGTCTTACAGGTGATGACAGGCACAAGAGCAAGGCAGTCATTTAAACCATCACTGGCCATGATTTGCCACTGCTGCTCATAGAGGGGTAGGGGTGCTGCTCAGGGCTTCACACGGATGGATACATGAAGCCCCCATCAACTCCGCAGGCACATTCTCTTTTCCAGTTCACAGACAAGAAATCCAAGCATGGACAGGTTCAGAATTCACCCAAGGTCCAGTGCTCAGAGGGGCAGCAGCAGGCTTGAACTAAACCACTTGATGGTAGTGTCTCATTTCGGACCTCCCACCAGTCCTTGTCCCACAGAAGTATCCCCAGAGAACTTGCCCAAAGACATTTTGTTGTGTGCCATTGAGTTGGAACTGACCCACAGCTGACCCTCCAGCACAGCAGGCGGTCAATCACATGGGATGAGATTGCCCACCCTTCTCTTGTGGAGCAGCTGGAGGATTCGAACTACATGCTTTGGGACTCTAGTGCAGTTTCTTACTATTAGGCCACTAGAGTCTCAGATCCAAAGAGAGTTTATCAATATTTGAGGAAATTTTTGAGGAAAGCATTCATGGATCTCCAGGGATAAGGGATGTTACCTTGGCCCCACTATCCAAACTTCCCTCTGTGGCCCAAGCTTTCTCTAGATGCCCTCCCATCAGACACCTTTGAGAACTTGCTCTCTCGCTTTCCTCCTACTTCGGGCCTGAGCACTCTGTCCTGAGGCTTTTCTCTTCCTGTGCACATCCCTCTGATCCAGCATCTTCTTCAGGAGTTCTTTTTCATATTCTAAGCAGGGCCTTTCCCTCCCTCCCCAGATGTGTGTGTACAGAGTTAGCCCCCGAGCTGGGCCTCCTCTGGTTCACGTCCCCATGGCCCCATGGTGCCATGACTGCCCAGGCTGAAAGGAAGATACTCGAGTGTGAGAAAGCATTGACTTGACACAGCCTTAATTTTGTCATGTGTTCACCTGAACCTTCTCTCCAGAAGGATTTAATGTGGGAAGGACAAGATATAAGCTCAGGCCACGGATGATCCCTTCAGAGAGAGGAAGGGTGGGAGGAGATGGGGCAGTGGGGAGGGTAGCATGGACCAAGTGGCTCTTTCCATGGTGGCTCCTCCCCTTCACCACCTCTCTGCTCTCCGATATTAAACTTGGGCCCCTGGATAAGAAACGTCTTCCAAACTGCTCCCACTGCAATTAGAAGTGCACATATATTCTACCCTCACATTCACCCTACTTCTAAGACTGTACCACAGGGTCTTCACATGCACTAGATGATGGTGCATGGATTACCCTCTATAGCTAGGCCATAGGCCACTGTGTTCAGTGCAGTGGTGGGGATCCATGGTTACTGTGGGGGTCGTGGGAAGCAAGGACAGTGCTTGGGGATAAGTGTGTACGGTTCTCAGATGGCGTCTCAGAGTAGCAAGCAAAGTGGAGTGCTGGACACAGAGGAAGCTTCTGCTAGAGGGACATTAGAACAGTGGCTAGAGGAATGCCTGGGGGAGGAGTCACAGGAAGCTGATGAGCTTGTGTTTCTAGGAAAGAAAAACGGGGATGGTGGTGAATCTTCTACTACTTGGAAACAATCCAATGAAACATTTAAAAACAAACCATGAACTGACATCCTTCTACCCTTCAAGCTCTTGCAACATCTGTGACCCCACGCTCCAGGCCTGGACCAGAGTTGGCTCATTTCTTCAGTTCTCACTGACCTTTGTGACCCTTGCTCTTCCCCCCACAAGGAGAACACGCTAGGCCTCTGTGCAAGCTGCCATTTGTAACCCACTGGCAAAATGCCCTCTCTCCACTGCTGTCAGAAAAACCTCCAATGCAGCCTTCAAACCCAAGCCTAGCATACCCTGGACTCTCTTCTTTGCCTGGCCCAACCCAACCCTCCTACACCATCAGCTACCCCAAACCAGTAAGCATTTGCAATGCACACCCTGCCATTCTGAACATGTAAATTTTATAGCTGCCACCCTTTCTTGCAACTACGCAGTTACAAGAAACTGGAAATTTGTTTTGTGCAGGGGAAGGGTCATGCATTAAAATATCAACTCATTAACTTATTCCACAAACAGTTACTGAGCGTTAGGAGAAATGTGGCAGAGAAGTATGCTTGTGAGTACACGGGACCCAGAGTCAGATGGCTCAGCTGCACACCACTAGCTGTACAGGCCCATGACAGTTGTATAATATTTCCATGCCTCAGTTTCTTTACAAGGTAGCTGTGAAGACAGGAATGAGCTCAGTATGCCCACAGGACAGTGCTTCACTGTGCCTGGCATTCAGCTGCTGTTAACTACACAGTGCTCATTGGTGGGAACATGGTGAGGGAGTCTCTAGCACAAGGGCTGATGTTTGCTCTCAATCCAGTGCCCGAGGGCATCCACCTAAAATGAGGGCTGAGCACCTGACTATATGGACCACAGATCTTCTGGAGGATTCTGCAGTGGAGAGGTGGCCAGACTCAGTGCAGACAGAACAGGATTTGTAGGACATGCAGAGCCAGTATCAGTGCAGAGGGGTCCTCAGCACCAACCCTCACCAACATCATGCATCTAGGAAGCCAGGGGTTTCGGGTGACCCAGAGCACCAATGCCTGGATGTGAGAACTCCTGTCTCACCCTTGATATAATGCACTCTGCTGACTCTTATTACTTAAAAGACAAACAATTAAAAAAAACAAAAACAAACAAAAAAAACCTCCACAAAACAAAACCAAAAAAGGAAGCTCTGGTGGCCTGGTGGCAAGAAGCTGCACTGCAATCCCAAAGGCTTGCGGTATGAATCCACCAGATAAAGCGCTGGAGAAGGAGGGGTATTTCCTCTGTGCCAGTCGGATCTGACTTGACAGTACACAACAAGGAAAAAAACAAGCAAATATGAAACATAATAAAACAAAACCAAAAAACTTGGCAGAATGTTTATTTTAAATGAAAAATTCTGCTACTACTGTAAAAAGAAACCAGTTTCCACTTCCCACAGACTGTAGGTAACCAGAAAAGGAACACAATAGAAACAACAGCTGAAGCCTTCTGTGTATCTCATTCACTGCTGTTTCCCGCCCATAGTCAGGGCTCAGTGATCAGGTGATGAATTACTGAGCGCTATCTTGAGTCTGGAAGGTGCTGCACTTCTCTGTGTAAGAGAGAGTTCAGCAAAAGAGCGACAGTGAAAAAGAAAGACAAGCATGTTAAAGAGAGAGTCTCGCTCGGCTGACGGGGAGGAAAGATGGAGACTGGGGCCTGAGCACCACAAGTCTGGGACCTGAGACCTCCATAGACCTGCCAAGCCTTCTTCCTACTCTCTGGGTGCAAAGAGACAAGGCACAGTTTGGCAGCTGGATGGCAGCAGCACGGAGGCACAGAGGGTTGTCAAGGGAGTCAGCTGTGGTGTGATGGTGGAGATGGAATCAGACAAGAAGGGATGGGCTCAGGTGGAGCCCATGGGCTTCGACATTCTTAGACCAGCCCCCTGAGGAAAACTGCATGCCTGTCCTGAGACCAGGCCAGGGCTATCCTGAGCCACAGGCACTTGCTGTTTCTATCCAACAGGCCAGCAACTGGCTAAGGGTCCCAGATGGATTGTTTTGATCATTATACCCTAAAACCTTTTGGGGGAAAAAATACCCTATTTGACTTGATTCATAATGCTAGATAAAAGTATTCACATTCCTCCTGTCGCCAGTGATTGATGAACCAGGATACAGTGATATGAATAGTCACGTCTACTTGCACAGCCCTTTATAATTCAGAGCTCTCATCCATCCAGGTAAAGTCCTCCTGTTTGTCCTTCAGGACTCAAACCCCGTGGAACCCCTAGAGGCAGTCCCTGCCATGCTGATGGGTGAGGCTACTCTTGCTCTGGGACACCCGGTCCTTCCACGTCAGCTCCAGCAGAATGCTGGTCCTTCCAGTCTATTCTACTGCTGTCTGGGGACACCTCACCCTGGTGCCAGCGGGCACTCAGAGAAGGCCTGTTCATGAATGGAGGTGTCTCCTGATTGGCTCAGGCCACCGAGTCAGGTTACACTGATTCCAAATGGCAATTAGCCACTTTCCTAGGCTATGTCACTACTCTCCAGGAAGAGGTCAGTCAGTCCTCAGCCTTGAAGAAACCACATGCCAACATTCACCAAGAGTAGTTTTCAGTCAGGTGAAATCCCAGAAGGGCTGCAACTTGTCTGATAAACAGCAGTGTGGGAAGGTCCACAGACTGACTGGGTGGTTCTGGACCATTAAAGGTGCACCAGGCTTCCCCAGAGCCCGTTTCTGCTGCCAGGAAGTCCCAGGGCATCTGGACAAAGTCTCTCCTCAGTTTCCTCAGCTCATACTGGGCTCTCCCAGGTGCACGCACCTGTCCTAAAATACGATTCTTCTGTCCCTGTGTGATTAGGATGAGCTCACTCCCGGTGGCTCTGCAGAAATGCACACTGAGGCTTTGGAACAGTTACACTGAAATGTCCAAGCCTAGGGTGCCACTGTTCCAACCAGGAAACACCAGGCCCCCTGCTGCCTTGGGCTTTAGGGTACTGTTGGGGCTGGGTTGGGGGGGGTGGGACTGAGACCCTAGCTGACTAAGACACTGACCTGCCTTGTAGCATCTCACTTAGTCTAGAAATGAAAAAGGTATGGTCCTTTTGTGATCATCTATAACAACATTCCAAATAAAGCAACTCTAAGGCCAAATGGGTGACACAGACAGGAGCTCAATCAGGATAGAAATTTCTCACCAAGTGGACATTACTGTTTTGTTTTGTTTTGTTTTCCTGCTGAGTACCAGCTGTGTTCCAGCCTTGCAAGTGGGCACACATGACCTTCTCCAGCCACCCCTGCTGCCCCAGCACTAGCAATGGCAGACAAGTACCTATGACTCATGATAGCTCCTAGTACCTGCGGTGTGGAGAGCTGGCAAAGGGCAGGCCCACTTCAAGGGAAAGGGCCCCCAAGGTGTTCTTGGCAGCCTGGTGGCAGCTTGCACTCAAATCTCAGCTCCTACCCTCAACCCTGCTTCTCCCCAGCCTCCCCCCAGTCCTGTTAGACTTCCCAGTCCAGGTCACGATCTGGCACTATGGTAGATGCTCATCTGGTAGGCCTGAGTATATATGTACATTTCATGAAGTCATCATCACCCCTACATTTCCTCCTGCTCTTATTAATCCCCACCCTCACTTAGGGCTTTCAAACCTGCTCTTCCCAACACCCAGGTCCCTCTTTGGGTACCCAGGGCACATCCCCTCAGCCCGCCTCCTCCATACAGTAGGTTCCTTGTAGCCCCTCCTGAGGCTGAGGGCCCACTTTTCTAACACCAGGGGTTAAAAACAGTCTCCTCATTGACAATGAGCTGTCTATGCCCTTCCTGACCCAACATGGAGGGCACAGTCATCATGCCTACCCACACAGGAGATAGAAGGGAGAGGGAAAGATGGGTGAAAAGGTGTTTCATGGTACCTTGGGGCAGAATGAAAACACTTCAGTGGACATGTGCCTGAAGATAAAGGATAAAGCAAGAGCAAGCCCTTAGCCCAGCATAGCACTGCTCACTAAGAATACCTGGAAAAAAAGCAGCCCAGGCCCTGAGAGCCAATAGTGACACACCCCTCTCTCCTCTGTGCTCAGTGGCCCTGGGGCTGAGGCCCTGTGACAGCCACCATCACCCTGACAAGACCTAGGTATGCTGTCTTGCCACCTGTGAGCAAAGGCCTTTCAGAGACTTTCTGGCATCTCCTCCCCTCCCCCTTCCCTTTGGTTATAAAATATTAACTTAAAAAGCTGAATGCCACAAAGACAGCCAGAGGCCCCAGCCTTTCCCAGTCAGGGTCTTGCAACAAGGGCAGACTAATTGTATTAACTCCAGGGGAAACATCAAACAGCTCCAGGGCTTTCATGCCAGACAAAGCTGACTCGAGCATTAGGCATAACGAGGGGATGAGGCATGGGGGAGCCAGGGTTCTGAGATGTTTATGGGCTCGCTGACCTCGTGGGTCAGAGCGGGGGGCCCTGGGCCTGGGGACACGTGCTGTGTCCAGCTGTCTGACTAAGACTACTGTAGTATTTTAAGTATTCCATATCAGGTTAGGAGCGGGTAGGCCCCCGTGCTGCTGTCTTCTCAGTGTCACCAAGAGAAGCTGAATTCAAAAAGGATTCCAGGTCCACAGGGAGCATCATCGTGGTCACTGCTGACCAGAAAACACAATAGCACTGTGGGTGAAATGCCCCCCTCTGCTAATTCTGTATCTTTTACACCGCTGGCAGGGCCAGTCAGGTAGAGTGTAGAAGATGGGACACTATGCACCACCCGGAACTCTATGTGGGCTCTGCAATGTTGGCACCACCTCCTCCCTGACCTGTTTCTCAGAGACCTTGCTTTCCAGTGGGCCCCAGGTGGCCATCTCATTGGTGTCTGTGCCTGGTAGGAATTGATGAGAACCCAATCTGGTACAGACATGGGTCATGCCTGTGCACATGAAAAGGAAAGCTGGGCAGCAGAGGAACCCAGCAGGAAAACATCTCTTTTCTCGGGCATCTAGATCCTCTGCACCCCTCTCTCCAGTCCCATTCTACAGTAGACAAAAACAGGACCTTTTTTGGTCCTAAACCTGTTACGGTAATATATGGCCTTAGCAGAGGGGCAAAAAAGGTAACTGATGGAGAAAAGGGACCTTCAACAAGTGGTGTCTGAACAAGTGGTTGTTGTTATGTGCCACTGAGTCACCTGCAACCAACAGCAACCCTATGTACAGCAGCTCTGAATCCTGCTCTGTCCTGAGCCAGTCTCACTAATTCTGACATACAAACCCCCATTGCCCCAGTCACTCAGTCACTCCATTTCATCTGGAGTCTTTCTCTTCTGTGCTATTCCTCCATCCTTCCAAGTATGATGTTCTTCTCCAAGGATCGGTCTTGCCCAAAGTATGTGAGACAGGGCTTCTAAATCCTAGCCTCCAAGGAGAAGCTTGGTTTCACCCTCTCCAAGGCAGACCTATTTGTTTTCTTGGTGGTCCATGGTACATTCAAGACTCTTCTCCAGCACCAAAATTCAAAGGTATTGATTCTTCTTCTTTCACCCTTAGCCATTGTCCAACTCTCTGATGCAGAGCAAGTAATTGTGAAGACCAAGGCTTGGATCAGGAGCACCTTAGTTTCTAGGTGGACTTTAACACGTTAATAATACTCCTCTAGACACAGATCTTACACTCTTCACAAAAGTTCATTTGGATGGATCAGAGATCTAAACGTAGAAAGCAAAACTGTAACACTTCGAGCAGGTCATACAGGAGAGGAGGGCTTGGTGGCGGCATTGTTATTCACTCCTTATAAGGGCCCTGCAGCTAGACACCCAGGGGAACTGGAGACTCAACAAAGTTAAGTAACCTGTCCAAAGTCACACACTAGGAAGGGAGGCAAAATTCTGTGGGGCCTGGAGACTGAGTGTTCCCTCCACACTATGGAGGGAAAGGAAGAGCTATGGAAAGGGCTATAAGGAAAGGCTGCAAAAGGGGTGCTCAGATAAACGTGGAGGCCCAGCACCGGCTCTCAGGTCTGCAGGAGAGGGTTACAGATTTCAAGAGGGAAGGAGAGCTCTGCAGAGGTAGTTTAGAACCAAAGGAACTGGGGTCTGATCTCAGTGCTACAGAGCCCTGGGGGTTTTGTAGGTACCTGGCCTCACTTGGCCTCTGAGTATCTATAGTAGGGGAGACAGAGTTATGTGAGGTGTAGGTGGATCCTTGACTCCCTGGGGAGAGTTCTCCCCTCTCTCAAAGGTCCCTCAGCTACACTACCCAAGACTGCAGGGCAGCAGATGTGTAGCCTGTGGACACTACTTAGAGCTCCCCAGACAATGCTCATTGATCAAATGCTAGTTAGTACAGCCCTGTCCCACCTCAGAAGCTTCCACAGAAGGCTGCACTGGGAGGCGGCTGATACAGCGCCCACACTGGTCTTCCAACCTGACCAGTCTAACCTACGGACGGAGAGGGCCACAGAGCACGGCGCTGCTTGTATACATTTCTGTTTCCCTGACACTTGCCCCCTTTCCAGAATTACCAGAGTAACTAAAAGGGAGTGTGGGTAGACATATGAGACTGGACATCGCTTCCTGAAGGGGTAGTAAGCTTAGGAAGATGAAGGATCATCATTCATCCCATGTGTCAGAGCATAGGAGGCTCGGGAGAGGGTCTCAGATCTATGCATCTTCAAGCACATGCTATGTAGGCACATCCATGTGGAATACCTATGTGCTTCCCCTAAACTGCAGGCTCTTCTAGCTAAAGGAGACAGACCTCAGAGATCAGAAATAAGCACATCCAACAAGGAAAAGCCTTTAGAGGAGCAGCTGGAGGTTTTCCTGTTGAAATAAATCATGTGACATCAAGTCTAAGACAATGCACACGGGATGTGTTTGGCTGTTCTGCTCATAGGAACAGGGCTAAGCAGGCTGCCACAGAAACAATAGCTCTGAGTGGGGACCTCTTTGTTTGAATAAACACCCTGTTTAGTTTCATGGCCTTCCATCATTAAGGAGGTGGAGTCTCTGAAGTCACTGCTACACATGAAGCACAGGCTCTTGCCTCCGTGCCAGGCGCATCCCCATCGTCCTGGTCTTTGAGTACATAATTATGTTGTTACATGTCTCTCACTTTCAGGGACTGGCTGCCAGGAGGAGACTTGGGAATCACCCAAGTTCTGAAGCAACAATTGTAATTCAAATTGTGGAGATGGCACCAAAGAAGGAAGGGAGTTAAGTCAGTTGCCAAACGGAATCCTGGGCTGGCTCCAGGTCTGCTGGTGGACCCCGTGAAGAAGGGTGCCTGCAGAGCTCTGCCTCCTGCAGCTGCCCCGCCTTGTGCAAGGCCTTGCCCTGAAGACTGATGTTGGGTCCTCACCTGAGAGACTCTGCAGTGCTGATGTTGGAGAGAACATAAACAACTTCACGTGGGAATGACCACCCACGAGAAGTTCAAATATCTAATTCAATCCACGGTTCAAGGATTTTAGGACATTAATCTTGATATCACACTCTCTCTCTCTCTCTCTCTCTCACACCCACTGCCACTGATCCCAATCCTAAGGACAGAGTAAAACTGCCCCAGATGTTGCCAAGGCTGTAATCTTTAGGGAAGGAGACTAGCACATCTTTCTCTCATGATGTGGCTGGTGGATTCAAACTGCTGAACTAATGACAGTTATTACCCCAGTGCTTAACCGCTGAGCCAGCAGGGCTCCTCAAATGTTTCACAGGCATATAAAAATGTACTTTTTATTGAGAGATGTACTTTACGCATGTAGTTAGGAGATGCTATTCCTTGGGGAGGGGCATCATGCTTGGAAAGGTCAGTGAAAGAGAAGAAGACCCTCCACCACACGGACTGACATAGTGACTATAGCAATGGGCTCAAGTGTGTCAGAGATGATAAGGACGGCACAGAACAGGACAGGGTGTCACTATGAGTTGTAGTGGACTCATGGCATGTCACAACAATAGTTGTATTATTACAACTCTGCTAATTTGCAGCTCAGCAAGTCTTTAATTATGAAATTCACAGCATAAAATGTTCTACTAAAATTATAACACCATTTAAAAAAAGTTTTCCTTGGATTTCTAAGAGGTTTTCATATACTGATGCATATGACTATGCCTTTTTTCATTATATATCACATCATTATATGATATTTACCTCAGTTAGGATTTTAATTTTACTGTGTGGATCATAACAAACTGTGGCTGACTCTGAGGAGAATGGGAATCACAGAACATTTAATCGTGCTAATGCGAAACCTATACTTGGACCAAGAGGCAGTAGTCAGAACAGAGCAGGGTAACACTGCATGGTTCAAAATTCGGAAGGGTGTACGCCAGGGATGTGTCCTGTCTCCATACCTTTTAAACCTGTATGCAGAGCAGATTATCTTGGAGGCTGGGCTCTATGAGGAGAATTGTGGCATCAGGATTGGTGGAAGATCTATCAACAATCTGCATTATGTGGATGACACAACCCTGATTGCTGAAACTGAGGAGGACCTCATGCACTTGCTGCAGAGGGTCAAGGACTGTAGCCTTCAGTATGAACTGAGGCTCAATGTCAAGAAGATAAAGATTCTCACCACTGGACCAATTGGTAGCATCAGGATGAATGGCGAAGAGATTGAGATTGTTCA
>NW_006399911.1:6769609-6772155 GCF_000299155.1 Elephantulus edwardii | reverse complement strand
TTGGCCCAGTGGTGAGAATCTTTGTCTTCTTGACATTGAGCCTCAATCCATATTGGAGGCTGCAGTCCTTGACACTCTGCAGCAGGTGCTTCCGGTCTTCCTCAGTTTCAGCAAGCAGGGTTGTGTCATCTGCATAATGTATATATATAGGTTTAATAAAATGGACATTTATTCTATATTTTCTTTTGTGAGTATAGAACTTTTATTACCCTTTTCTATTCTACTTATGTTCACATTATTATTTGTATTATTATCTTTTTATCTGAAAATAAAATACCAACACATTCTCCTTCTGAAACTTTGCTTTTCCTCTCCTCGAGACCTACTCTCCTATTTCAAAAAAGACTGGCCTTGTATAACCCTACTGCTGTTGTTTGGTACCACTGAGTGGGAATGGACCCATAGCTGACCGTGGCAGGTTTTCCAAGGCAGTTACTTGCATAGGAGATTGTCCATCCTTGTTCCGTGGAGCAGCTGGTGGATTTGAACTGTACACCTTTGAGACTGCAGTGTAGCTTATTATTTCTAGGCCACGAGAGCTCTCTAAAACTCATGTAGTCCTCCTTTTTCTCCTCTGCCCCTAAAAGAGACCAATGTGAGTTGTTTTTTTTTTTTCTTTAAGATCCAATTCCTTAGAATTTCAGAGACAGTTAATTACTTTCATTTGCAGGCAATGATTAAAATGTCCCTTACAAGAAGCTTAATCTATTTCATGAATTCTGGCAATATACTATGTAACATACTAGGCTGCTAACTGGAAGGTGAGCAGTTCAAGTCCCCCAGCTCCATGGAAGAAAGCTGGGCAGTCTCCTCCCATAAAGATTTAAAGCCTTGGAAATGTGATGAAGGATCACTGAGTCAGAACCTCCTCAAGGGCAGCAATGAAGGAGCTCTGGCTGAGCAGTGCACTATGAGTCAGGATATTGGTATAAAGGTTCAAACCAGCAGCTCAAATCTACCAGGTGCTCAGTGAGAGAAAGATGATTTACAGCTTCAGAAACCCTATAAAGAGTCACTGTGAGTCAGAACTGACCTAAAGACAGTGGGCATTTACCAATGAGAACAGGGGGTTGTAAGCTATACTCCTTGGGACCAAACTAACATTTTTAAATGGATTTAGTGGGTAGGGGAGCAAAATACTCTGTGACGTGTGACAATTTAAATTCAAATGTTAGTGTTTATAAACAGAGGAACATGTCACACTCCTATTTCCATACTATCTATGACTAATTTTGCACCTAACAGTGGAGTTGAATAACTGCAGTAAAACCCACATGTGCTGCTTTCATCACTTTCATTGCTGCTTGGCAAACTACAAAGCACAGCACTGCAATTACAGTTCAACAGCATTCTCAGTGAATCACAACATGCTACTTATTTTACCATGCACAACTAACAAGGCAAAGCAAGGAATGTCAACCTCATCGCCATGGAGTTGGAATCACTCATAGCTGGTTTCAGTGGCTGTAAACCACACAGGGGAGACTGTCCATCTTTCTCCTTTGGAGCTGCTGGTGAATTTGAACTTATAGAGAAGGGAGCCTTTGGGCTAGCAGTACAACTCCCCATGGATTATGCCGCCAGAGCTTGCTTCAAAACACTAAAAAAAAATCACTCACTCATTGCTATGGAGTCAGAATCAACTTACAGCTGACCCTTCAGTGGTTTCAGAGCCTGTAAGTCACATGGGAAGAAACTGCTCACCTTTCTCCTGTGGAGCCCGCTGGCCCGCTGGTGGATTTGAAGCACCGGAGAGGCACTACTTTTGGGTTAACAGCACAATTACCTACAGACTGTACTACCAGAGGTCCCTACAAGACAAGAAAAGTTCCTTGAAAAGTTTCTCTTCTAAAGTTCAATAGGGTGTGCTTTCTTGCCTTATCTGATGCCAAAATATTGTGTGTGTTAGGCTAACAAAGAAAGCCCCTCACTGAGAAGGACTGACACAGTGACTGCAGCAATGATCTCCAGAATGTCAGAGATAATGAGAACAGCTCAGGATGAGACGGGGTTCAGGATCTGTCCTTCACAGGGTCACAATGACTTGTACTTGATTGGACAGCACTTAATAACAACAACAGGCTAAGAAGAGGAGCCCTGGTGACACAGTGATGGAAAGCATTTAGCTGCTATGCAAAAGGTTAGTAATTCAAGCTTACCAGCAGCTTCTCAAGAGATCACATGGCAATATACATCCATAAAGATCATAATCATAGAGACCTTATGTGGTAGCTCTATTCCTCCCCTGTAGGACCACTAGGAATCGGAACTGACTCAAAAACATATTGTTGTTATGTGCCGCCGAGTCACCTGCGACTCATAGCGACCCTATGTACAACAGCCCTAAATTCTGCTCTCTCCTGTGCCAATCGCACTGTCTCCGACACTACTATCCCAATTATCCCAATTACTGAATCAATCCACCTCATAGAGGGCCTTCCCCTCCTGCACTGTCCCTCCACCCTCCGAAGCATGATGTCCCTCTCCAAGGACCGGTCTCTCCTCACAACATGTCCAAAGTATGTTAGACGGAGCCTCAGAATCCT
>NW_006399911.1:6741444-6768179 GCF_000299155.1 Elephantulus edwardii | reverse complement strand
AGTTCGGCCCTTTTGATTTTCTGACTCCAACTCCTTGCACATTTCATTGTAATAAAAAAGCATATAGTGGGCCTAAAATGAATGGTGGGTTTTTTATTTTAAATTTTGGAATTAACAGAATACAATATTTCCAATATAATATTTCCAACTCATGGAAAACAAGGATCAGATACATTAGAAAATGAAAAGCCATGTCCCCTTATTGGTTGTTTAGCTGTCTGTATTTCTGTTGTTGTTGTTGTTGTTGTTATATGCTGTTGAGTTGACTCCAATTCTTGACAAGCCCTTGTACAACAGCCTGAAAACTTGCCCGATCCTGCTCCAACCTCACAATCCCTGCTATGTCCACTATTTGTTACTGTGTCAACTCACCTCATTAAAGGTATTTCTCACCTTTACTGGCCCTCCACTTTTCTAAGTATGATGTTCTTTTCCCAAGACTGTTCTCTCCTGATAATATGCCCAAAGTATGTTGAGATAAAGCTTCTAAGGAGCACTCTGACTGCTCATCATCTAAGACAGATTTATTATTTTGGCAGTCCGTGGTATAGTCAATACTCTTAACCAACACAATTCAAAAGCATCAACTCTTTCTTATTCATTGTTCAACTTTCATATGCATTTGAAGCAATTCAAAATATCCTGACTTGGATCAGGTACATCTTAGTCTGTAAACTGGCATCTGTGCTTTTTACCACTTTAAAGAAGTCCGTGACAGAAGCATTGCTCAATGCAATATGTCTTTTGAATTTTTGACTGTTGCTGCCATGGGTGTTGATTATGGGCCCAAGAAAATGAAATCCCTGAAAACTTCAATCTTTTCTCAATTTATCACGACATTGCCTACTGGTCCAGTGGTGAGGATTTTTTTTTTCCTTGATGTTAAGGTGCAATCAACACTGAAGGCTATAATCTTTGATCTTTTTCATAAGAGCTACAAGTATTCTTCACTTTGAGCAAGCAAGGTTGTGTCATCTATTTAATGGAGCTGTTATTAGTAGGTCTTCCTTTAATTCTGATGCCACAGTTTCAGTTACCCATGATCAAGCCTGGCCCAAGAATATTTAAATGAGTACACAGCATGATGAAATTTTGCACTATCCTCATTCACATAGTTTTTTGTGCAGTATATTATTATAACTGCTCTTTTCCCCCTATTAGTTTATACTGTTAATCTCTTACTAGGACTCATTTATAAATTAAACTTTATCATAGGTATATACACATGACACAAAATACAGCAAGTACAGGATTCAATATTATCTCTGGTTTCAGGCATCCATGGAGTCTTGAGACGTATCCCTGTATGGTAAGAGGAGACGACTGTATTTCATCCTAGCAGGATTTCTTTACAAAATAAAATACGGCTGCAACCAAAATAAATTTGAGTAGCTCATTTGTTAGCCAAACAAATTAACTAACTGATGGTGAGTTAATTAAGTTATGACTGACTGCACCAGCACTTCTATCCTTCACCCAAACCCACAGAAAACAAACTTGTTCAAGATAATTAGATTCTTGGCATGTGCTGGTACTACATTTGGCCAGTGCACTGTAGTCTGGTAGGTTTGTCAATGAATTGAGTTGCACCTGCTAGAGTACTTGGGCATCTTACAATGTGAACAGGAGAGGCAGAACACAGGAAGTAAAGGAAAGGCCGGGAAGGCTGAGAGTTAGCATCTTCCTGTCAAAAGCAATATCTTTTAACACTTCAGAATTGCCTAACAGTGTTAATTTCTTTCTAGACTTATCAAGATTGAAAGTGTCTAATTTATAGATCTCTCTCTCCTTTGTGTGGACAAGTTCATTGTCTACCTTACTATAACTCAAAGTATAGAACACAGGACAAATGTAGGAACTCTGAACTGTTAAACATATGAATGAATAACATCTTTGTTTAGTTATCTCAGAAATGCCACAAGTGGATGGCTTTAACAAACAGAAATTTATTTCTCACAGTTTAGGAGGCCAGAAGTCCAGATCAAGGGCATTAGCTCCAAGAGAGGTCCTGGGTGCTCTATTAGTTCTGGAAGAAGGTCTTTGCCTCCTTTCAACATCTGTGGGCTGGTATTTCTCAGGGATCTCCATTTGTCTTTGCATCAATCTTCCTTTGAGTCTAGAAGACTCTCAGCACAGGGGCTTTGGATCCAAAGGACATGCTCTGTTCTCAGCTCTTCTTCTTTCTTGATGGGACTGAGGTCCCTTTATTTCTACTCATTTCTCTCTGTGTTTTTGTCTCAAATAAAGCCTTCACAAGGCAAGTAACTTAATTCAGAGAAGCAAATTACCCAAGGTTATACTGTAGGTTTGGAACGAGCTAAGGTTTAAAGCCAATCCCTCCACCCCTTCCAGGTCTCTGGAACCCTGACTTGCAAAATCCTTGTCTGCAACTGGGTAAGACTCCTTTCCAGTCATGTCTATAGCATAACCTCGTCCATGCATTGTCAGGGCCCCCCTCCAGCTGTGTCTGTAATAAAACATTGTCCATACATTCTAGGCAAGAAAGGTCCCTTCCAGGAGGGTGTACAGTACAACACTGTCCACACATTCTAGGAGAGAAGGCGTCACTTTCCGCTGTGTGTACAACTTTCTGTGTGCATTCTTAGTGAGGGGCTTTTCCAGTTACACACATAGCAATCTTGTTCACATAATCATGGGCCATAACTGGAGCTCCCATTTCACTACCTTGAACTCTGCTTGGAAAGAGCACACTCTCATACCTCCAGTGCTTCCCTGCACAGTGAGGCAGAAAGACGTAGGACCCAGAGCTAAGACAAGCCTGAAGGGCTCAAATGAAAGATGCAGACAAGGATCCATCCAGTGCAGAGCCTGGAGAAGGCAAGAGAGATGGGGCGACAAGAGCTGTGATTGAGGGTGAGCGGCTGGAAGGAGAAGAGCATGTGTACACCCTGATCCTGAAGTTTAGGGGCACCTGGGGATGGCTCTGGCAGGCATCATCAGAGCACTTTACCTTCAGATAGACAGGAACCAAGAGACATTTCTCCACAGAGAGAAGCATGATCAGAATGGAGCTAGAAAGATCACTGATGATCAGAGAGATAGAAAGGCTTAGAGACTACTGAGATCTCTTGTTGTCAGTGGAAGCAGCCAGTGCAGAGGCAGCACCACGGAGCAGTCAGAACATAGTTGAGGCAGGTCAAGCCCCCAACATCAAGCTAGGAGTACCCTGCTCCTTTCCTCACTAGATCATATGTCTAGGAATTTGTTTGCCATGCAGGGAAGAACCTGCCCAGGAGATTCAATTTGACCATCTCAAGATACCCAGGCCTCCTGGAAACTTCTGGGCAGTGGTTATGATGGATATTTTGAGAACTCAGGCTCCATGAGAAAGATGAGCAGAAGGCACTCGTGTGGACCCTAACTGGACAAGCATTCTTATGAGACAACTGCCTTTGAGCCCCCTCCCTAACACATGCTGCTTCCATCGGGACCTGGATGACTCCAGACAGTCACCAGTGGACTCGAGAAAGGAAAGCAGCACTCTATGCTTTAGAGAGAGATAACAGAACCCAGGGGAAGGGAGTGAAGTGACCCTCTGGCTGCAATTTCCAGGAATTTACTACTCCGACTCTAAAAGTTGACAATAATAATATTATAAGTATCTGGCAGGAGTCAACCATTAACCTCAGAACCTCAAGTGCCATCCTGCCATAACCATCCTGATCTCAGGGGTACTGTGCAGAATCTGTTACAACCATTACTTCACAGGGAAGGAGGCCAAGGCAGAGCGAGGCCACATGGCTAGCCCCACTGTCCATGTGAGGGCTGGTAGACAGGAGTGAGTCTCCCACTTCACCAGCCTGTCCCAAGCCTCTCTTCCTTATAGAAGTTGTAATGTCACTGGACAACTGGGGCTCTGCTCAAAGCAGCAAACAGTGCCAGACTCAGAACAAGTCTGGCCCACTGCTGTAAGAGCAGCAGCTAGGCCATCTACCCAGCATAGGTAGAGCCCTTTTTGCATCACTTGAGCTAGAAAGATCCATGGTGCTATGTTTGGCTCTTTCAAAACAACTCTCTGAGATCTGTTGGTTTTGGTGTTTTTTTTTTGTCACTGAAATAAGACAATGGGATTGAGCTCAAGATGGCTGCTCATGGCACACAGCTATAACACAGCAGAGCCAATGCTGGAAGCCAGTCCACACAAGGCTGAGTGCAGTAGCTTGAAGACCTAACCAGGTAGGAGAGCTACAGGGGAGGCCCTTGCATCTGCCTCCCAGCAAGGAGATGCCAGCTCCTCAAGAATATAGAATGCCTCTCAACACCAGAGGAACCAGCTAGCAGGGATATCAAGACCTCAGGCGTCAGCCAGTCCTGGGTTCGAATCTGGATTTTACCCATAATGGGGCTTTGGGCAAGCCACCTCCCTCTCTGGGTGGTCTTTAGGGAGAGGACCTGGTGTCTGCGTTATCGCTAGAACTCAAGTGGATGATGTTAGCAAATAGAAATGTATTCTCTCATAGTTAAGGAGGCTAGAGACTGAAGTGCAGGGCGCTGGCTCTACAGGCAGGCTTTCTCTCTGTTGGAAGAAGCCTTCTGTGCAGGAACCCAAGGACAAGTGCCACTGCTAGCTCATTTTGGTGGTAGCTTCAAGGTCTCTCTCTGCTGGCTTCTCTCTCCTTTTATTTATCGAATGGCAGAAAGTGATGACTGCCATTGTTCCCTCTTCGGTGAGCTCAGGTCTGCATCCTGATTAAGGGTGGGACATCCCACTCTAGTCCCCTTACAAGTGACTGGCTAATCACATCTCAGATCATATCATGGGATGAATGTGTAATTACGTATATGCCTTTAATCCACCTCATTAATAGAGGTTAGGATTTACACAGGGCCATTACATAACACGGAGAATCATGCTCTAGCCAAGCTATTTTGGTGGGACACACAGTTCAATTCCTGACACCATCCCTGACAGCCAGGCACCCCTGCAAGAGCCCTACAGGAGATCTGGGAATCCCTCTCCCTTCATCAAAGCCTTGACATCACAGTGAGAAGAAAAGTGGATTTTGTTGAGTTAGTTTTTCTCTTGAGTTGTTTGGGGCTTTTCTTGTGTTTTGTTTTGTTTTTCTTACCACAAAATATTTTCCCCAAATATTTTACATATTATTTTAAGAAGCTGTAAGTCATCCACTTAATTTGGGGGGAAAAAAGTCAGAAAAATACCTACTCCTCAGGTTTTTTATAAAGATCAGAGTAATAAATGCCAAACATCTAGCACATACGTGGCACACAGAAGGTGATTAATACAAAGAATGGGGTAGGAGGAACATAGGCTGGTGTGTGCAGGAGGCCCAGTCCTCTTTGGGCATCAGAACAATTGTCCTTTAGCTAGAACCATGGGTGCCAGGAGTGGAGCGCTCCCAGCCTGAGCACCCATAGAGAAGTCCGCCAGGAGCTTTGGGGATCCCTCTCCCCACATCAAAGCCTTGGCTCACAGGATCTCTCCTTCCAGTCTCTTTCATCATGGTTGCCCAAGGTGAAGGGGCCTGGATGGCTCAGCATTGTTTACACGTCTGGGGCTCTTGGGCCTCCATCTCTTGATCTCTAAGCTAAGCCTGGTGCTCTCAGTGAGGGTAAATTGGTGGCATGTCCTTTCATCCCACATAGCCTGTATCACTGAGGGAGCACTTTTGCTCTTCTCAGGCAACCTTTCCCATTCTCCATGGACAGGTCTGCATGGGCCACCAGACAGTGCACATTCCCATACATAGGACCCTGTATTAACACTGTATTACAGAATAATTACATGCTATAATATCACTAATAAATCAAGTTGGACAAACAAGCAACACATACTTTATCAACTTCATCTTCAATAAACATCTTGTGGGATGCTCAGAAGTCTGGGGTCCAGTTGGACCCTGAGTTGTCCTAGCTGGGCTGGGTCTACAAGTGAGTGCCAGGTGCTCCTGAGAGCCGAGGAGGGCAGGGAGGCCCAGTCCTGAGTGCTGGATCACCACTATTAGGAAGGAAGCCACTAGAGACCAGGTCAAGTGAAGAAGTGGGTAAAGCCTGAGCACTTGGAGCAAAAAGGGAGCTGTGAATGAGGGCTCCAAAAGAAGAATCCCTGAGGTCAGACAGGAGGGGTGGATCTGGGTGGGAATTCCGGGGGAGATTCTTTTGGGTCTCAGAAAAGGACAGAGAGCTAGTGAGCCACAAGACTGTCTAGCACCTCATGCCAGGGTGCCCTCCTGAGCACTCATTAATGCCAGATGTTGTGCTTGATGTTATGCTAGACAGAGGCCCAGGAGGAGGTCAGGAAGGGTGCAAAGGGTCATCTGTAAGCCTCAGGGTCAAAGTTGCAAGGCTCCAGTCCCAGTCTCACACGCGGACCACCGGCACTGCTGGCTCTGAGTCAGGTAGCCATCAGCTAAGTGCTGGGACACACATCATCACTGGCCCACAATGGTCTGAACCTTAGGGTTAGCCTCAGGGACAGGGAGGCTGGGACAGCGTTCTGTCATCACCCACTCACCTACTTGTTTAAGAACAGAGGACATGGATTCCAGAGAAGGAAATTAAAGGGCTTCTGTACCTGCATGGCTCAAAGATCACTGCATTCTGCCTACTCTGAAACACACTTGTCAGCTAGATGGGTGCACCCTCCCTCAGACCTGCACCCAGGAAGAGCACACATCAATACCCTATCCAGAAAAGCTAGCGGCCCTGAACTCCCACTCTGTCTTCCTCTCACACCTCCCCACCTTTTGCTTCTTGGCATCCCTGGCCACCATTAACCCTCCTGGCTGAGGACAAGCCTGACTGACTGGCTCAGGGGACATGTGGGCAACTTGCCAGCCTAATGATGACAGTGGGAAGGAAGGGGCAGCTTCCCATTTAAGTTCAGGGAAGCCGGCGCTGGCTTTTGGCTAGGTGCTAAACACTGTCTTCCAAAGAGGGTTTGTGTGGGAGGGCTGGCCACCCTGTCACAGAGAGGGCACGGAAGTGAGGCAGAGGCGCTCAGTCAAGCAGTGCCCATGGCAGACAGACTGCCCCCCTCCAAGGGCCCAGTTTCTGTCTGGGAGAGGTGTGGACCAAGAGGCCTCCTTGGTTTTCACTGCAAGTGGGGAGTGGGGGACCCCTGTGCTGCCTAGAAAAGGGGCAGGGAGGGGACTCACCCGCTCCACGAGGCCTTGTTTGTGCTTCAGCTTGTACACCTTCAGCTTGGGCAGAGAGCTCTCGGCATAGTGCTTGTCCTCCAGCCCGTGCAGAAGGGTCCCGTGGAAGGCCAGCCGGCAGGTGTTTGCGTGAATGTCGGCATCGAGCCGGGAGCCGATCAGCAGGCAGAGGCGAGGGCAGGTGACAGCCTTCTCAAACTCCACGAGGGCCCACTGCTGCTGGGGGCACTGGCCCTCCGTGGTCTGACCAGCCTGCTGGTTGGCCTCGCTGCCATCTGTGGGCACCAGGTCCTTGCACAGGAACTGCTCCTGGAAGAGGTACTCATGCGAGAAGTCAAACGAGTCCAGCACAGGCTCGTGGCTGAAGTTCTCGGGGGTCGGGCTGAAGAACATGAGCCGCCCCATGACTGTCTCGTGGCCCACTGTGATGTGGAACTTGGCCTTGGTTTGCAAGGCCCCCCGGAAATACGGGATCTTCTCCACGGAAACAATGGCTGCATGGATGGTATGCAGGGACTCGGGAGCACACACCAGCCCGCGCTCCAGCGATTTAGGGTCAAACTGGGTCACACATAAGCCCAGTCGGTCTCCTTGCATGGCTGATGTGATGGGCATGTGGAACATCTGCATTGACTTAACTTTCTTTACCACCTGCAAGGAAAAGAGAGAAGTGAGAAATGGGTCACAGAGAGACCCCAAGGGCACACTTGCTGAGGGGGCTTGGTCAGACCCCTCGTATAGAGTAGGGCCAACCTGAAAGCCCATGGGAGAGTCTATTCTCAAGGCCGAGACCCTTGCAGGGCCAGGTCTCATTCTTCGAGCCTCTCGTCTTCTGAGCAGTGCTCACAGCAACCCAATCGTGGTCCAGCTGCTACTCCTCACAACCCCCAATTCCACACACATTGGGCTCCAAGTCTACCACACTTTTTCCCCCTCAATTGACCATTTCAGCTTTCTCTTGGCTCTATTCCTCTCTTTGCTGCTATGCAGTGTGGCCTCCTTGTCCCCAGCCTGCTGAACCATGCCCATCAGTCTTCTAATGGCCATGTCAGCACGGATGCTCCGAAAAGCCTGTCCAGGCCCTCATGACAGGGTTTGTCCCTGTCCCGGGTGGTACCCTGGCCCCAGTCACACACAGCCTGCCACTGTCTGTCTATCTGCCAATGAGTCTGTAAAGGAAGGGCACACCTCACTCATGCCATAGTGAGAGCTGTGGGGGCCAAGTACTGTCCAGGGTATGGGCAGAAGGGGCCTACTGGCAATGAGTGTGGCATCTAGAAACATGGTTGAGAATGACTGAGGGGTGCACGGCTGGCTTTAATAGGTAGAGGAGTTAGAGAAACAAAAGGCAATACTAACACGTTTCGTGGTGCAAAGCACTGACTTTATCCCTGTTCAGACCCAGAAGCCTAAAGTCTGTTCCTGAGGCTTAGCAGAGTGGCTGTTTACATGAAGACCTGGTGATAGTAGTCAGCTGTGAGATGATATGGAGAAAGAGAATCCTAAAGACAGAACCTCAAAGTGCAAAGGCTCCCAAGTGGGAAGAAGCTCAGTAAGTCTAAGAAACAAGAAAGTGTTGGAAGAGTTCAAGCAGGCTGAAGGGGGCACACCAGGAGGAGACCAGGCTGGTAGCTGAGTAGGCAGTTTAGGAAGCCAGAAGACCATAGAAAGGAGCTAGACTTTTAGTCTAAATACCAGGGGAGAAAGTGAGGGTTCCAGAGAAAGGAGTAAGCCAATCTCACTTGCTTTAAAGATCACACTGACTCTTTCACCAAGGACTCGCCAACATGGGCCACGTTCACATCAAAACGGTGAAGAAGGCTCCTGGGTCATCATTGAGAAATACTACACGCGCCTGGGTAATGACTTCCATATGAACAAACGTGTGTGTGAGGAGATCACCATTATTCCCAGCAAGAAGCTCCGGAGCAAGATAGCAGGCTATGTCACACATTTAATGAAGAGGATTCAGAGAAGGCCTGTGAGAGGCATTTCCATTAAGCTGCAGGAGGAGGAGAGAGAATTATGTACCAGAGGTTTCAGTCCTGGATCAGGAGATCATTGAAGTAGATCCTGATACTAAGGAAATGCTGAAACTCTTGGACTTTGGCAGTCTGTCCAACCTGCAGGTCACTCAGCCCACAGCTGGGATGAATTTCAAAACACCACGTGGAGCCATTTGAATCTATCTGCTGTGCTGTAATATTTTCAATAAACTTGGGAGCACCAAAAATAAAAAAGATCACACTGACTAATACAAGGGGCAAATTTCTGCATCCACAGCTTGTAAATAAGAAACTGACACAGGGAAGATCCTAATAAATGTTCACAAAATAAATGAATGTTCCTGAAGATGACCCACTCTCTCTGAGATAAGCTGAAATTCTGTTCACAGATTTCCGTTTCACCAAGCAGGGAACCTGTTTCAGAGTAAGTGCCACCAAAAGTTGCTAAGTCGAAGACAATTTGACATTAGGTTGCACACAACATATGTCAGAAAGTCTGAGGGTGTGGGTCACGGATTCTCTCCCTGGGTGAAGGGGGAAACTGCCAACAGGCCAAAAGCACAGGACCTTTCCTAGAAATTTATAATATTCAATTGTTTCTGAAAAGATCATTGACTGCTTGACCAAGAGATCAGGTGAAAAGGAGAAGCAGGATTTCAAAAGCCACATCCAAAATAAATCAGAAAGATGAACCCACTCTGAAAGGGTCTGGGAAACAGTGAGAAAATGAGTTTTTCAGGAAGACACCCCGGAGTAAGGATGACACCAGCCCCCTGGAAGCACCTGCTCCCGCACTCTTCCTTGGTTGGCTCTATCCTCACCCCAGACCCACTCACCACCCTCCTCCAGGCAACTAACTAAATATCTGAGAATGAAATTCTGTGCGGGGTTCTTAACTTCTACATCATGGTTATTTTCCCCCCCCCCAAATCTTTTGGTTATTGTAAGCAGAAAAATCTCAACAGAAACTTAGGGTTAAGGGATGGAGGTGAGGGAGAGATGCAGCACCAAAGCCCCAGCTGACAGAGCTGGATCTAGCACCCTATTGCACCCTTTAGTTAAAGCTTTCTACCAGTTTGTCCAACTTGGCAGAACTCTCCGACCTGCCATGTCCTTCAGCCGCCTAAGCCACAGCTCAAAAAGATGTGGACAGCTCTTTGACGCCTCAGAGCCCGTGTATCTCTGTGCTCAGTTCATGATACTCTTTCTGCCTAGAATTTCTTCACCTGGAAAAATCTCTACTCATGCCTGACCCCCTTGCTGTGAACACCTCCTGGAAGGGCTTCTCCAGCTACTTCAGCCAGAGCGACCTCTGTTCTCCTCAGATTTCTCTGCGCATCACTTATCATATAGTGCTATAATTGCTGAATGCTGGTTTACAGGGCCATCCCTGCCTCTATTTATCTACCAATTTAAATAACAATATGATAAATACCCAGGAACTCATCAGCCACCCCAAGAACAAAAACCACTCAAACTCAGCATCTTTCTCTGCATTCCTCCCCACCTTCCCACAGCTGAAGGTAATCACCACCTGGGACTTGGCACACAGCATTCTCTTTTTATATATGTCTGCTAGAGACTTATGACATATGTAAGTAATATATATGCCCAATAAAAACACTTTCATTCAAGTGTATGAACTTTATGAAGGAGCCTCATACTAGTTCCAAAACTACAATTGTCCTTGTAGTAGTTTCAAGTGCCTGTAGCTCATTCACTGACAATCCATATAGCACACTGTGTATATCCACCACACATCACAGTCCAGTTTCCTACCACTGTGCTCTTGGGTGGTTCCCAGTGTTTTACTGGCACATGTCATAATGAATTCCTGCCTGGTTTACATGCACAGGGGGTCCTTGAGGCACACCCTGGCCAAGACATCCTGGATGGCTAGTCTCCTTTGGAGCTCCCATGGAGCAGCCTGTAGGGACCTGCACTTTAAACTCCAAAGTGACTCTTTTTAGTGCTTCAAATCCCATAGTGGTTCTAAGAAAGATGGGCAATCTCCTCCTGGGTGATTTACAGCCACAGAAAACCCACTGGAGGATGAGTTATGAGTTGGTTCTGACTTGACAGCAACAAGAGTGAGAAAGAAAGAGAAAGTTACTTTACTAGACAAAGTAAGTACCAACGTACAAATCCTTCAGTGGAGAAGAGACTGCACTGACACACGTCACCTCCACTTGGCATCACTAGGTCACTCCATTTTCCTATCAGATAATATGTGTCTCCTCAGCAAGTCGGGAACTGTGAACATACCCTGCTCACAGCAGACCTAGATACACACTCCATCGGAAGCAAGTGACTACATCTGATTCTGGAGGTGAAATGCCCTCATGGCAAAAGCACACCTGGCAGAGCACCAAGCTGAGATTTCAGACCTGCCAGGGCTTGAAAGATCCTTGTGTCTGAGCTTCCCTGAGGAGGTTGCCAGCAGCCCACCCCCACCCATCCAGCTGCACTCCAAGTAGGCTTTATTCCAAGCATGTTCTTCTTTCAACAAGGCTCGTGTTCTTAGGACTGAAATAATAAAGAATGTCTTATGAGGGCACCGAGAAGAACAGAAAGACAAATAACTGTGCAAATCAAGATTTTAGGGGCTGTGACAGGAAATTGTGAAGCAGATAAAGATGCGGACAGGGTGACTTGGTGCACTGCAGGGCCACTCACCCAGGAGCACAGAGAGAGTGTCACTACACATATTTTAACAGAGTATATTTTAATAGAAAATCCTATTTAGGAGACACACACAGGATAGAAAACAGATCGTTTTATCAAGCAAAGACTGGGGAAAGGAAAACAGGTTTTCCTTTACAACACTGACTTTCTAAGCAACTTGGAAAGACTCTCTCCATTTATTCAATTCATTCACCATATATTTCCTCGTGGCTATGCTATTCAACAAAGAGTAAGTTTCTCCCAGGCCTAGATATAATACCTAAACAAGCCGAACAGACACAGTTTAGAGCCTATGGAGTTTACTGTATCAAGGGGAAAACAGACATTAAAGAAGTCATCAATTAATAAATGTGTTGGGGGAAGTGTTTCCAACACTGAGGGAAGGTTCTAGGAGAACAAGAGAACAGGGTACAGTGAGAGAGAGTGGTTGGGAACCTAATTCATTCTGAGTAGTCAAGGAGGACTTCTCTAAGGAGGTGGTACCTCAGTTGAGAGCAGACTAATGGAGGGAAGGGGACACAGGATTCCCGGGAGGGGGCAAAGTTCAGCAATACTAGGGTGAGGCAGCAGAGGAGGGGGCTAGGCATGTGGCAGGTGAGGCTAGAGACACAATAAGCTACTACTAGTAGGTGGGGTCAACCAAGAAATTATTTTGGACAGAGTATGGAGAATGGATTGTGAGAAGTCCATGAAAGGTGAAAGGGAAGAGGGAAATTAGTAAGGAAGGTGCTCAGAGAACTGACCTATTTTTACAGTAGTTGATGGGCTCTGGGTGACAAGCTGAGGTGGGGTAAGTGAGAGACAGACAAGCAGAGTACCCGGGCATCTAGTCTAAGGAGCTGTCTAGGTTGACATGTCAATAATATGAGGAAGAGCCAGTGAAGGGTGTGGGGGGTTCGGGGTTGTGGGAAGGGAGCAACAGGTAACAGAAACAGGGTCTATCTGAGACAGCTCGAAGACAGCCCTGCAGTCTGCATGCAGGGGGGAGGCTGAAGCTGGGGCACTAGGAACAGACTTACCAACTGTTAGTGTTTCTGCCTGGATGTCTGGCAGGTACCTCAAGCTCACTTGGTCTAAAAACATCATTCCCTATTTTCTCCTTTTTGTGTGGACTGTAGGGAATTGAGCAGATAACCTCAAGACCATGCCTCTCTGGTACTTCAAATCCACCAGTGACTCTGAGGGAGAAAGATGAGAAGTCTCCTCCTTCCCTGCATTTCCCACAGCCTTGGAAACCCAGTGGGAGGTCAGCCATGAGTTAGTTACAACTTGGCAATGAGCAATGAGAGGTTTCCCATCACTCAGGTGAAAACCTCACTCTTGTTCTTCTCTCTCATACCCAAAAGAGACTCAAAATCTGACGTTTCCTCTCCTCCAGCCTTCCATCCTGATGCTGAGCTCCCTACCTGCTTCAATGATGGCAGCTTTCTGGCTAGAGTCTATTCTCCACAGATCAGCTACAGTTGGTCCACTGAAACACTGGAGGGCCTGATATTGACGTGGATCTCCATACTCCCCAGGGGCCTCCCAATCTAAAAATCTCTTTCAAGACCCACCAGGCCTTAGGACCTAGCCCTCTGCCTTCACTGGCTATTCCTCTTAGCCTCACTCACATCACTTCAGCGACAAGAGGCTTCTTGTTCTCTAAACACAGCAAGCATGCTCCTACCCCAGAGCCTTTGCACTTCTTGATTTCTCTGACTGGTGCTCTCTTCATTGTATTACTGGCTGTCTCTCCTGCACTGGAGTGTAACCTCCATGACAACAAGGCCTTAGCTTTCTCCACCGTTCTGTCTCAAGAGACCTCAGTGGATATTTGTAAAATAAGCAGAGACACTGTCCTTGCCCCCGGGCACCCCCCATTCTCAGTCGAGGACACGCACACTCACCAAGGCCCATGGGGATATAAATGCACGCTGAGGAAGCCTGACAACTAGCCCCTGGGCCCGATTCCAGACAATCCCAAGGATGAGGAGCCTGCCAAACCGGGCAGGAGCAGGGGCTGAGTGAGACCTGCCAACGAGCCTGGTGGTGGGAGCAGTTAGAAGCCTGAGTAGGCACATTGGGAAACAGGGCTGTTACTGAATACTACAGCAGTACGACTGGAATTGCCTCACACAGACCCCTTTCTGCCTGTCTTTCCCTTCTCCCTAGAGGTTAGCATGCTGGAGAGGGAAGGAGAGAATGGAGGGAGGGAGAAAGGAATATATCAACCCGACAAATAATTTTTAAAACTCAAGTTCATGCTGGGTAAGCAGTTTGGTCCTCTCTAAAAGAAGAGCTTTACCATCATCTGGGTCAGCTGCTCTTCATAAAAACTCTACGAGGCAGGTCAATATTTTTACATTCAATTTTATAGATGAAGAAACTGAGTTGTGGTTTGTTGGGGGGTTTTTTTATGTCTTCAAGGTCTCTAAATAAATAAGACTGAGACTTGGGACAATGAGTGTCAAGACGGCTAGGCGAGCCTGATGCTGTGTCCTCCGCTAGCCAGCTGAGCAGCAAGCGTGCACAGGGTGAGGGTGTTGGGCCTAGCCCTCCTCCAGCTCCTGTCAGGCTCTTCAAGGTCAGAGTCAGTGAGAGGTCCACTCATGTCAACAGATACAGAATTATAGGCAGTGTTGATGCTACACACCCTGAACCCAATAGGTGGTCTTAGAGTAGGGAGATGGGCTTTCTGGGGCGGGACCCTTTAGAAAAGGGATGGGTCCAGTTCCTGAGCAGGAACTTCCTCCCATACCTCAAAGCTGAGAAGCAATGATATGAGGCTACCATGTAATTCAGGAATGGCCTAAGTAAGGTTTGAACTCAGAAGAGTCTGACTCCCACGTCCAGCCCTAACTCTTTCCTCCCGCCTAAAGCTAGGAGCTCTGGTGCTGTAGAGGGTAAAGAGTTGCGCTGCCAACTCAAAGACAGGTGGTTTAAAATTTACCAGCTGCTCCAAGGGAGAAAAATGAGCAAAACTAGCTGGAGGATCAGATACGAGTTAGCTCTGACTCTGCAGCAACAAGTTCTGCTGCTGCCCAAGCTCACTATCCCTCTGCTGCCCCTGGCTCAGGCCTCCCACGGTCAAGGCCATGGGCTGACTTCTCACCTGCCTCCCTCTCTTCCCATCCATGTCTATTTTCTCTTTCTAGTGAGCACAGTTTTACCAGCACAGGGCAGACACACAGGATGTGTTTGCTGGCTGAACCAAAAAAAAAAAAAATGAACAAGCGTATCTTCTCTCTGTTCTCTGGCTCCTGTGTTCTTTCTGGTCTTTTGAATACTTGCAACTTATTTCATTTTCTAGCACTCTGAGGAGTCTGCATGATAATGTACCTAGGATTATCTGATCTCTCTTTACGACGTGCTTTCTGATATTACTGAAAATTCCTAATGTAAGAAACTCGAGGGTAGGAATCATATAATTTGTTCATCTCTGCTCCCTGTAGCACCTTTCATGGAACAGTTAATGTTCGGATAAATGTAATTCTTTTACCTTGAGCCCAATCTACAGACAGTACAAAAATACTAGAACCTTACATCTATTGGTACTGTACCAGGTGAGTAAGCTTCATACACCTGATTTCACTGCATTCTCACTACCACCTTTCTGATGGTCAACAATATAAATCATTTTACAGACAAGGAAATGAAGGCCCCCAGGGGCTGACATCTGTGGCACGCCTCTGGATCTGACACTGAAGCCTATATTCTTTCACTACCTTGCACCATAATGACGCATCTCCTGTGGACTCCCGAGAGGAACTAACATTCAGGATGGTGACTCACTCAGTACACAGCAAGTCTTTTATAGACATGACTACTCAGGGCAAGAGCTGAGCTGGCACCTGACAGGTCACCCACTGTAACACAGAGCAGGCATTTGGCTCCTCCTGGCATTCTCCAGAATCAACAGATGCCTGGGAGGACTGCGTAATGGCCTTGTGCTTCACAGCCTCTCTGATGTGCAGAGATTTTTGTAATAATGGTATTGACTGTAATGAGATTGGACCTCTATTATCCATTTTTGTTTCATTAATGAGCCTGGAAGCTCCTGGCAGTGCCAAAGGCTAGAGTTAGGGCCTTGCAACTTTATCATTACTTAATAAAATGTAAATCGAAGAGGAAAAGAAGCACACAAGGTTTGACACTAATAAGCTTACAGCAGGATCAGTTACTTCAATTCAAAGAGGTTCAGACCGGAGGGGAAAAATGAAATAAGCTTTTAAAGATCAGTCTAGGTTTGGCTCCATCAGACCTAACCAATTTTGTTTAATAAGGTTTCAATTTGGCTGCTCTTAGTTTTCCCTCTTCTTCGAGCTAGGCTGTGTACAGATAAGACATGTTCCTCCTGCTTAATGCATTAATCACATTACATCACATCACACCACACACATACACTCTCTCTCTCACACACACACAAGGTCAGAACTCTGCACAAGGACAAACGACACTGTGTGGGCTCTGGAGGCAGCCGGCTTCCCTCACTGGTTACATCCCCATTCTCCACCACGCCTGAGGTGCTACCTGACCTGGGTGAGTTGTCTGCAGAGACTCAGCACTCACCAACTTGTCTTCAGAGAAATTAAAAACATTCAGAAAAGTAAGGTGAGTCAAGTGGCATAACCATCTGTGTCTCCATCACCTGGGACTGACCATTAAGATTAACCTGGGTAAGTCGAGACCCTAGCTCAAACCTCTTCTTTCTCCCCTGCAGCAATTACCTTCATGATATCTTGAGGTGTTCTTCTGTTTTACACATTAATTCTCATATCTTTTATCCATGAACAAAGTACATGTTTGTAATTGATGCAAATGGTACCATAAACAAGCAAACACATAGTATGCCATCAAGTCAATTCCCCTCACAGTCACCCCATTGGAATGGAGCAGCACTAACCTGTAGGACTTCCAAGGTTACAAAACTGTCATATCTTCCTCCCACAGAGTAGCAGGTGGCTGCCAACCTTTCCCTTTAGCAACTCAGCACTTTAAACATGTGCCCCCAGTAATTCTTGAATGGTATCTTTTTCTTGTTAGGTGCCATCAAGTATGACTCATAACAAACCTATGAAAAACCAGTCTGAACACTGTCCTATTCTGTGGCATCCTCACAATCTCTGACACACTCTAGACCATTCCCACAGTCACTGTGTCAACCCACCTACCTGGTTGAGGGTCTTTCTTTCACCATCCTTCCACCTTCCCAAGCATGATGTCTCTCTCCAAGGATTAACAACTCCTAGCAACATGCCCAAAGTGTGTGAGATGGAGCTTCATCATCTTTCCTACAAGGAACACTTTGGCTACACCTTCTCTAAGACACATCTATTTGTACTTGTGGCAGTCCATGGGATCTTCAGCACTATTTTCCAACACCACAGTTCAAAAGCTTCAGTTCTCCTTCGGTCATCCATATTCACTGTCCAGCTCTCAGATACATGGTGATAGACTGAAAAGACCATGGCCTGTATCAGGTGCACCTTAGTTCTCAAGCTGACATCACTGTTCCTCAATAATTTGGAAAGGTCCCTACTTACAGGCTTTTCCAGTGCAATATGTCTCCTGATTTCCTGACTGCTGGCATAGTTTAATACTTTAATGTTTCATTTTCTTCCGTCTTAACTCCTTCCTGCACTGCCATTTTTTTACATTTCTTATTTTTTTTATTTGAATGAAATTCACAAATCATTTTGGTTCTTCAGATGAGGAGTAGCTAATTGTTGTTGTTATGTATTGTCAAGTCAGAACTGACTCATAACTAACCCTCCAATGGGTTTTCAGAAGCCGTTTACACAGGAAGAGCAGTTGGTAGATTAGAACTGTGTGCCTTAGGGGTTGCAGCACAGTTTCTTACCACTAGGCCACCAGAGCTCCCTAAAGAATATGCTGTTGTTGTTGTGTATCATCGAGTAGGAGCTGACCCATACCTGACCCAGTGGAGGGTTTCTGAGACAATCACATGAGAGGAGAATGCTCATCCTTCTGCAGAGCAGCTAGTGGATTTGAACTGCATGCTTTCAGGACTGCAGTGCACTCTCTCTTACTAGGCACCACCAAAAAACAATTATTGTTGTTATGTGTCGTCGAGTTGACTGCGACTCTAAGCAAACCTATGTAAATAGCCCTAAACCCTGCTCTAACGTGTGCCAATTTCACTGGCTCCAACACACCTACCCCCACTACCCCAGTCACTGAATCAATCCACCTCATACAGGGTCTTCCTCTCCTGCGCTATCCCCCCACCTTCCCAAACATGACATCCATATCCAAAGACTGGTCCCTCCTTGCAACATGTCCGAAGTATGTCACAAGAAGCTTCAGAATCTTTGCCTCCAAAGAGCAGTCTGGTTTAACCCTCTCCCGGATGAACCTGTTTGTTTTCTTAACAGTCCATGGTATGTTCAACTCTTCTCCAACACTACAGCGCAAAGGCATCAATTCTTCTATTCTCCCTAGTCATTGTCCAACTCTCTGACACATAGAAAGTGATTGCAAAGACCACGGCCTGTATCAGGTGCACCTTAGTCTCCAGAGTGACACCACTGCACTTCAGTACTTTGGAGAGGTCCCTAACAGCAGACTTTCCCCATTGCAATGCATCTTTTCATTTCCTGGCTGCTGGTGCCAAAAGTGTTGATTGTGGAGCCAAGCAAACTAAAGCTGTGAACAATCTCAATCTCTTTACCATCTGTCCTGATGCTGCCAATTGGCCCTGTGGTGAGAATCTTTGTCTTCTTGATATTGAGCTTCAGTCCATATTGAAGGCTGCAGTCCTTGACCCTCTGCAGCAAGTGCTTCAGGTCCTCCTCAGTTTTAGCAAGCAAGGCTGTGTCATCTGCATAATACAGATTGTTGATGAATCTTCCACCAATCCTGATGCCATACTTCTCCTTATACAGCTTAGCCTCCCAGATAATCTTTTCTGCATATAGGTTGAAAAGGTATGGAGATAGGACACATCCCCGGCATACACCTTTCCCAATTTTGAACTATGCAGTGTTTCCTTGCTCTGTTCTGACGATTGCCTTCTGGTTCAAGTATAGGTTTTGCACTAGCGCAATCAAATGTTCTGGGATTCCCATTCTATGAGCAAGAGCTTATGGTGATGAAAGAAGAAGTTCAAGCTGCTTTGAAGAATTGGCAAAAAATAAGGCCCCAGGAATTGATGGTATACAAATTGATATATTTAAACTAACAGATGCTGCCCTAGATGTGCTCACCAAGTTGTGTCTAGAAATCTGGAGAACAACCACTTGGCCAAGTGACTGGAAGAGATCTATATCTGTCCCCAGTCCAAAGAAAGATGACCCAACAGAGTATGGAAATTATCCAACAATATTACTGATATCACATGCAAGCAAGATTCTCTTGAAGATTATCCAAAAACAACTGGAACAGCACATCAACAGAGAACTGCCATAAGTCCAGGCTGGGTTTAGAAGGGGTCGTGGTACTAGGGATATTATAGCTAATGTTGGAAGGATCTTGGCTGAAAGCAGGGAGTACCAGAGGAATGTCTATCTCTGTTTTATTGATTATGCAAAGGTGTTTGACTGTGTGGATCATAACAAACTGTGGCTGACTCTGAGAAGAAGAAACAACAATCAGATATTGTAATTAATGACATTAATTAACACTAATTAATGTTATAAAACTTAGGGCCACCCTGTAGGACAAAGTAGAACTGCCTCATGACAGTTATTTTTAATGGCTGTAAATTTTTATGGAGGTAAACTACCTACCTTCCTTTAATGAAGTGACTAGTGGTTTTGAACCATTGAACTGATGGTTGGAAGCCAAGTGCTTTAATGATAGCACCACCAAGGATCCTTGGGATACATACAGATCTGTGTTGTTCTTTTTGACTGTTTTCTAGCATTTATTCCTATGAAAACCACAACTTCCATCAGCTGCGACTTACTATGAGCACAGTCGCGTGATAGCGGTTGTGTGCACGTGTTCACACACATACCAAGAATGTAGCTGGAGCGAGCTAATTCCTGGGTGGGAATGTGTAGAGTGGGGCCACAGCTCGGCTGAGCAAGGCCTTCCTGCCATAGCAGTGGGGTACTACAGACTGACTAGAGGGTTTTCTAGGGGAAAAGGAAAAAAAGCCAGGACCTTGGCTCAGATACAGCAATGTCTCAACTGAGAAGGAAGAGAGGCTCCTGAGGGGCCTCCCCAATATCTAAGGACACATGAGCAGGATCGTAGAAAAGGCTTATCTCTGTCTATTCGCTCCCAGCCCCATCCCCACACGTCTACGCCAGGTCAGCGTTCTATGCTCATACAGCACGCTCGGTGAAGCTCCGGCACCCACGTGGGGCCTTTCCCCCACCTGCATGGCTTTCTGCATTCCTCCTTAAGCCCTTTTGTCCAGCTAATTCCTTTCTAGCCCTCCATCTCTAAGATTGGATGCAGCCCACCTGATACTGTGCCCAGGGCTGTGGGTAATGCTCCCTCCTGTCACTGCATGACACACAGCTTGTGTCCTCTGGTTTCCAGAAGCCTCGTGGCTCCTACAGTCCCTGATCCCTGAACCAAACAGTGCTGGCTCAGGGAGGAAGGGTGGGCTTGGCCATTTGTCACAGGCCAGGGGAAGGCCTTGCTCAATAACATCCAGTTGCTACAAGAAAAGAAAACCGTAAAAGTGCCCAGATACTTGCCAGAAAGTTGTGTGCTCCTCCTCCTAGCCCACCCTCCATGTATTTGTCATATCATAAAACTTTAAATTTAATTACACCAACACTTGATTCAGCTATTTCCCATATAATTAAAGCTTTATTTTTATTTATTTATTTTAAAAAAAAAAACCCATTTCTGAGCTTTGGGGTAGAATGAGAAAGGCTAAAGCTGAGAGACACGCCTGATAGAAGGCTGGACTGTCTTTGGGCCAGGCCCAGAATCTGCCACCAGAGCAGCTAGCACGGCTCCTTTGCTCTTGCCCCACGCCCTGGTGAACTCTGAGACTGAGCCAAGACTCACACAAATTAGTAGCTCAGGATGGGTGGCTCACTCAGGCCTGAAGCCTTACCTTATCAAAACACAACTTGGGCTATGTTGTCCCCATGGTGGATCTTTTATGTCCCCTGGTCCTCTGAGACAAGCTGGTCCCACCAGCCTCACATGGTCTAGCTAGGTCCTCATTTCTTTTCACCTCTACATGTAAGAACTGATACCTTTATACTATGTACTGGATTACTGAACATACCATGGTCTGACAAAAGAACAAACTGATATGCCTTAGAGAAGTACAGCCAGAGTGAGAAAGCTTTGTCTCACATACTTTGGGCATGTTGCTAGGAGAGGATATTCCCTGGAGAGGGACATCACGCTTGGGAAGGTGGAGCGATGGTAAAGGAAAGGAAGACCCTCAACCAGATAGACCCAGTGACTGTAGCAATGGGCTCCAGTATGTTAGAGATGGTGAGGACGGCACAGGATAGGACAGGGTTCAGATCTGCTGTACATAAGTTTGCTATGAGTTGTACTCTACTTGATGGCACTTACAAGTGCATGCTACACTCTTGCCAAGTCCACTCCCAATTATGTCATCTCACAGCTCTGAGACAGACAGGGACCACCTTCCAGCTGCTGGGATTAACCTGGGATTAGCATATCTCCCTCTACTTCTAGCACCCCTCACCCCCCGGCCCCCTAACCCACATCTCAGCTTCAAGCCTGCTGCTACTCTACTACATCTCTGGCACATGCTGGGGTCTCTGCCTCTTTAGATTCCTGCCTATCCACCCACTGAGCTCCTTGGCAAAGTCACAGGCTGATCTGTCCACCTCTGTTGCTGGAATGCAGGAGTCACTCAGTGAAGTCCAGCAAGCTCATGGATAAAACCCCTTTAGTTCATCAGACAGTAAGGGGCACTGTTGTCCTGACCAGACACATACAAGCAACAGACAATTAGCACAGAGCAGCATTGACAAAGATAGACAAGGGCAGGAGCAAGTAGGGAGAAACCACCTCGGTGGGTCCTGGGGACAGCTGTGGAGTGCATGATGCCTACTCATCTTCATCATCATCATTAATAAGGAGGAGGAGGAGGAAGACTAGAAGAATGCCAACTTGCATTCTCACTACTGATATTCCCAAGATGCAGAATAACCTGTGTTTGCTCAAACTCAGGGTGCTATGACTGATATTAAGGGGACTGAGGACTGATGGGTTCTAAATGCGTTTTGAAACTCAGCCTCATATTATTCCTTGAGATAGATCAGAAAACAGTATCATCAGAAGTGCTAATGCTGCACCCTGGCACCTCGCCATGGAGTCTTGGTGGGACAACAATGTAAAGGGTTCATTCACTGTGACTTCTGACAATGCGGGGCCCCCTACAGGCAGCCTCTGGCTGGGGCTTACTCCCTGTGGGACACCCACACAGCACTGTGTGCCTTTAATTCAGAGGGATATTAAGCAGTTGTGACGCCAAGAACTGAGTTTCTTTATAAATTTATTATCATTTACTCATATTTATTACAACTTGGAGCCTTACAGTCACGAAACTAAAACAGTTTTATGGCATTCCATGATTGTTCTTACAACATGAGGAAAGGGCGGGCCACCCATGGCTCACAGGCGACCCTTGGGTCCAGAGGGCCCCTCTCCCCAACACATCTAGCCCACCTGCACACTGGTGGTCCTGGTCACTCATTCAAGATATATTCCAGATGTGTTCTGGACCAGACTTTGCCCTGTGCTCCACCATCACCTTAGCCTTTCCAGCCTGCCCCCTCCTCTTAGTGAATATGTACAGGGTGGGAGCCAGGCCAACTGAGCTTAGAAATGTGCTTCCATTTGTGTACCTTCTCAGTGTCTGTCTTCTCATCAGAAATACGGTGATGACCCAGTTACAAGGAGGCTGTGAAGATCTAAGGAAGTGGTACATGCCAAGTGTCTGGTATGCCATCGAGTCATCTGCGACCCATAGTGACCCTATGTACAGCAGCTCTGAACCCTGAGCTGTCCTGAGCCAGTCTCACTAGTTCTGACACACCAGCCCCCATTGCCCCAGTTACTGTATCAATCCATCTTATCTGCGGTCTTCCTCTCCTGTGCTGTCCCTCTACTATTCCAAGCATGATGTCCTTCTCCAATGACTGGTCTCTCCTGGGCATGTGCCCAAAGTATGTGAGACGGAGCTTCAAAATCCTAGCCTCCAAGGAGAGAGAGACTTGGTTTCACCCTCTCCAAGACAGATCGATTCGTTTTCTGGGCAGCTGATGGTATGTTCAAGACTCTACTCCAGCATTGATTCTGCATGTGGCAAATGACTAAGTCTTGATGCACAAGGGTTGGCTCTATCCCAATTCTAAGAGCCAAACCTTACACTTCTCCTCATCTCCTGCATCCCTCTAGTTGGCTGGCTGACTGATTCTGGATTCTGCCTGTCTCATGATTGGTCTTCACTCACCAGGCCCTCACTTTCTCCATGGCACTGTCAGGGCCTCTCCCAGGTACACAGCTCTGGCCACATGATGACCTACTACTCATCACCCAGCCTTCTTCTCTCAGGCTATAGTGTGCATCCCTGCAGAGATCTGAGCTCTCAGCTCAGCCCCGCCCCTCTGCATGCCTCTGATCTTACTAGTTGACTTTCAAAGGGGGAAATCTCCAAGGTTCATCACCTCTAGGAGGCTCCCTTGTCCCTTTGATTGTGTTTATTAACTCAACACTCATTTAGTCAGCACTTGCTCCACCCCAGGCACCATGCCGACCCCAAGGACACAGAGGGGGAAGGCCATGGCCCTTACCTTCCATGACTCCACACTGTATTTACTGGTAGACACGAGCACACACACAGCATCATGCAGAATACAGTGTGTTGAGGCATCTGAGAAAGGCCAGCACAGGGACTCGGGGGCTAGCAGAGATGGGGTGAGGTGTGAATTGGATCTCAAGGGATGATGCCATGCAGTGAGGTTGAGAAGACTAAGGATAGCACAGAGCAATGTGGAGAAAGCACTGAGAGGTGTCAATTGAGTTCAGGGTCAAGTGTTTATTTCTTTTGGGTTGTTTGCTTGTTTGTTTTGTGTGTGTGTGTGTGTGTGTGTGTGTGTGTGTGTGTGTGTGTGCGCACGCGCACGTGTGAATACGGGAGTGATGAGGACAGGGCCCAGAGTAAGATGGAAACTAATACTGAAGCACTTATACTGATGTCCAAGGATTCAGAAGCTCCATCCTGTCTAGGCTGACCTGCAAGCTTGCCAGCCAGAGCAGGTCCCCAAACAGCTTGGGGAACTGAATTCCAGGAAAAGGAAAGCTAAAATCACCACTTCTTGACTCCCTACCAGGGAAAAACCTTTGCACATACAAAAAAGGAAAGGTGGTCATGTCATCAAGCAAGTAATCATAAAATTGTGGCAAACTGGCTAAGTAAACATCAGTAGGACAGGCTACATACATACAACCACTGCCACTAGTGAACACAAACCAGCATCACAGCAGATCAAAGCAGGTCTGTGTGCACTGACAGGGTAGTCTTGATGATAACAGAGAAAACTAGAAAGTATAGAACACTGCATGTCATTAACATAAAAACATTTACAAAACAGTATATATACTCTAAAAGAAGCTGGGAGTTCTGGTGGCTTAGTGGTAAGGAGCTGCACTGTCAATCCAAAGGCACACAGTTCAAATCCACCAGCTGTTCTGTGGGAGAAAGATGGGCAGTCACCTTCTATGTGATTCACTGCTTCTGAAAACTAAGTGGAGGGTCAGCTATGAGTCAGTTCTGAGTCGACACTATACAACAACATATATACTTTGAAAGAGGCCATCCGCAATTCTGAGGAGCATTCTGGTTGAGCTTCTTCCAAGACAGATTTGTTGGTTCTAATAGTCATTAGAGAGATCCCTTGGCCCAGTGAACTGAAAGCGATGCAACCAAGCCAAAGGTGGGTGACATAATCCGCGGCCCTCAGGCCTGTCTTTTATTGTTTTTGTTCAAACATTCCTCTAGGTCGTATAGCCCTGGTGTGTCCACTTGCCATATAGAGGTAACTTGTGGTTGCTGTGAGGCTGAACACTGTGACACTGATGTGTCAAATGTGTTAATGGTTGGTTAACCAATGCAGACAATGTAGGTTGGAGATCCCTGATTAAAACAAGCTTGGAAGCAGGAGTGGCATCCACTTCCGTAATAGCTTGCCTCCAGAAACCATATGAGCGTGGAGAGAGGATGAAAGACACAAATGTTGGGGACTCTACTTCATAGGGTGGCTGAAAGTTGCCTGCGACTCGAAGGCACTAAACAACAACAACAACAACAACAATAGTCATTGGCACACTGATTCTTCTTTGGTCCTCGTTATCCACTATTCATTCACCTTTCACAAATGTACAAAGTGACTAAAAAAGGGTCAGGACCTCAGTCCTCAAAGTGGTATCCATACTTTTCAACACTAATCTTTTGCGGCAGATTTGACTAATGCAGTATGTCATTCATTTTCCTGATTGCTGTTTCCAAGGGTATTGATTGTGAATCCAGGTAAAATATCATTCTTGACAACTTTAAGCCTTTTTTTAGGTTTATCATGGTGTTGCTCAATGGTCCGTTTGTGAGGGTTTTTGTTTTCTTTATGTTAAAGGTTGCAGTCTTTAATCTTCACCTGTAAGTGCTCAAGTCATACTCATTTTCTGCAAGCCAGGCTGTGTCATCTGCCTATTTCAGGTTATGACTGACTCTTCCTTCCATAATGACACAGTGTTCTTCATATAGGCCACTTTCTTGGATGGTTTGTTCAGTGTACAGCCTGAATAAGTATAGTGGGAGGACACAACCCTGACACACATCTTTGTAGAATTTAAATTATGAAGTATTCTCTTGTCCCGTCTGCATGATTGCTTCATAGCCTATGCACAGGTTGCACACGAGCATGATAAAGGTTTGAGAATTCTCATTTTTCACAATGCCACCCATAATTTTCTGTAATCTACATAGTAAAATGTCTTTGCATAGTTCTTAAAACATAGGTAAAGAGCTTTCTGATATTCTTTTCTTTCAGCCAAGATCCATCTGACATCAGCAATAATATCTTTCATTATACATCCTTTTCTAAATCCAACTGAAATTCTGGCATTTTCCTGTCAATGCACTGCTGCAACTATTTTTAAATTATCACAACAAAATGCTACTTGTATATGCTATTAATGATATTGCTTGATCATTTCCACATTCTGTTAGCTCATTTTTCTTTGGAACAGGTGCAAATAGGGATTATCTATCTATCTATCTATCTATCTATCTATCTATCTATCTATCTATCTATCATCTATCATTTTTCCCCCCCAGACGTTTGCCTGGTAGCTTGTCTTCCAGATTTCCTGGAACAGATGAATGAACAATACTAGCGTTGCATCTATTTGCTGAAACATCTCAATTGGTATACAGTCAATTCCTGCTGCCTTGTTTTTTGCCAGTGTCTTCAGCGCAGTTTGGGCTTTGACCTTAAATACCATCCATTCTTGATCTTGACCTTGTTATCTTGTGAAATGCGTAAAGACCAAATTCAAGGTGCTAGTTCTAAGGCTTTGTCTGTTCATCCTGAGGGAAGGTCCCTGTCTCTTCTCAGCTTCTGTTTCTTGGTTCCTTGGAGACCTGATGTTGGATGACATCCACTTTCCCCTACCCTGCACTTCCTTGCATGCTTATCTTATTAACTAATCTTATGCTCTTCCTTCTTTCTTTTATATCACAAAAAATTTTTATTTAAAAAATATACCCCACATCAATAATGTCTAATCATCATGATAAATAAAAAACATTCCCAAAAGGGATCATGGCCACAGGTTTAGACAGGGGTTGGGATTTATGACACAAATTTTTTTTTTTAATTTAGGTTGTTTATTTTTCATTTCAATGAACATCTACAGAGATTTTGGGATTCCATTCATTCATTGTTGCACCCTT
>NW_006399911.1:6726423-6740894 GCF_000299155.1 Elephantulus edwardii | reverse complement strand
CGACACAAATCTTTTAAAGGCACAATTCAATCTATAACAAACTCACCCAGAGAAAACCATCCCACACTCACCCTACTCATCCACTCCGCATCAACACTGACCTCAAACACTCCCATCCACCCACACTCCTCTCCCTCAGCCACTCACACACACATCCCTTCTCACCTCCCACAACTCAGCCACTCACATACTTCTACTCCCTTAGACCCCTCATTCATCCACATACATGTACTCACTCTCACCCTCTCAGAAAGACATACTCCTGCCCCTCACATACCCCTTTCATGTACACACCACCCACACCATACACTCACACATTTAACTCTGGGGAGGAGAGAGCTCTCTGAAGCAAACATAAGGGGCTTCCATTAGGACAGTCCAGCTACAAGATGAGCAGTATTTGTACTCTGAGAGAATTCATTCAGCATAATGTCCTCCAAGGTCACCATATTGTATATTTTATGAGTTCCTTGTTTTTCGCCACCACCTTTTTTCCTCTGCCTCGATCACTCTAGCTTTAACTTCAGTGCTCCCTGAATCCTTCCAGGTCACTGCATGCCCAGAACCTCCTGGCCCATTTCTATCATTACAGCAACTCCGCCATCCTACCTCACTACTGTTAGATTTGGTGAGCGCCTGCTCTCTGCCACAGAGTGTACTTCTCAGCTCACATACATCAGCCTGTTAATTCTCACACAAACAATGGTGCAAGAGACCAAGAGATCAAGCTGGGCACAGGGAGGCTGCCCAGCATTCAAATCCAGACCCTGTGGTTTAAAGTCCTAGGCTAATTCACCTCTTGCCTGGCCCAGTGATCCCCTTGAGAGAATAAATTTAACCTATCTGGGCAACCCAGATAGGAAAGAGGTCCTGGCATGGTTAGTGCTAATAACAGATGAATGGGTACAAGGCTGATGGGAAGCCACCTAACCTCAGATGAATGCCATAGAGAAGGTAGGTTTGAAAGTCAGCTTTCCTCGGTTCCAATCTTATATACAGGTTTTTCTTACTATCTGAAAGTAGAATATGTTGCTATGAAACTCTCTGTAAGCCAAAATGGTGTAAAGGAAAGAATTAATCACTATTAATTTATACAGAGGAAGTACTTTACCATTTTAGATTCCTAAAATAGTCTATCAAATCATGTAACAGGTAAAACCTAAAATAATCCTGACATATAGTGTAGATAGTGTTCACAGACACAGTTCAAAGCTATCGCAGCCTGTTGCATTAGGATGCTGAGAATGGTTCTCAGGAAGGAGCGTGGAGATCCCGGCCTGTCAGAGGCTGTGTGCACACTGCCTCTCCAAACAGCTTGTTGCAAAACAAATGTTGAACATTAGTTCCACTTTCTTCCTTTTTAAAATAAACTCCAAAATGCTCTTTATATTTCTTTCAACTGGTGAAAATAGGAGCTAATGTAGGTCTTCTGTAAAAGCAAAGTAGCATAAAGTGAACTTTCAAAAAGCAAGGAATATACCTGCATTAGCTATGTGACCTTGGACAAGAGGTTTTACCTCCCCAGATCTCCTTAAATTGAAAATATTCCTGCCTCAGAGGGTTGTGATGACTGTTGTTATGTGCCATTGAGGCGACTATGACTCACAGTAGTCCTATACATAATAGCTCTGAACTCTGCCCTATATTTTGAGCCAAACTCACTGTCTTTGACACATCTGCCCCAATTGCCACAGTCACTGAGTCAATCCATCTCATCCAGGGTCTTCCTCTCCTGTATTGACCTTTCACTCTTCCAGGCATGATGTCCTTCTCCAATGACTGGTTTCTCCTTGGCAACATGCCCAAAGTATGTGAGATGGAGCTTCACCAACCTTGCCTCCAAGGAGCAACCAGGTATCATTCTATCCAGGACAGACATAATTGTTCTCTTGGAGGTCTATAGTATATTCAATACTCTTCTCCAGCATCACAACTCAAAGGCATCAATTCTGTTATCATTAGTCATTGTCAGCTCTGAGATGCATAGCAAGTAATCAAGAAAATAATTAATTGGATCAGGTGTACCTTAGTCTCTAGAGTCTAAGGTCTGGAGATGTCCCTGAGAACAGACTTTCCCAAAGCAATTTGTCGTTCTATTTCCTGATGGCTGGTGCGAAGAATGTTGACTGTGGATCTTAGCAAGATGAAATCTCATCTCTATCATGATGCTGCCAATTGGCTCAGTGGTGAGAATCTTTGTTAATGTTGAAATGCAACCCATACTGGAAACTGCAGTCCTTGACCTTCTTCATTGCACTGTGATAATCCATGTGAAAAAATCAGCATGGCAATAATAATAATAACAATAACAACAACTAATAAATAATAGTATAATAATGATAAATAACAGGTATTCAGTAAATTTTGACAACTATTTCAATATGGATAAAATGAAGAGAACAGATCTACATGATGCCTGGAATAAAGTTCAGGCTGAAAAGAGCTGAATTTTAGGGTTCTTTGCTGAACTTCCTCAAAGCTTGGCTAGCAGAGGTCTACACACTCTCAATAAAGGGTCAAAAGGTAGGAAAGGTAGTTCAGATTTTGTGGGACATCCAATCTCTGTGGAAACTGCTCACGCCTGCTGTACCATTCAAAAGTTGCAAAAGACAATTTAACTTTATTCATAAAAACAGGTGGGAAAATTCCAAGCAGGTGGTACTGCCCAAAGCCCCAGTGCACTGTGAACTGAAGCACCTAAAACGCAAACAGTAAAGTTCTGTTTCCTCATTTGTGCCCTGGACATGAGAATCATCCCATCTCTGAGGAATGGAGATGGGGAAATGCAGACGACGCCTCTGGCTGGTTGTTAATGTGCCTGTTCTCCTTCCCTGTCCTCTAGAAGGCAAACGAAGAGGGGCAAACCACTCAGATAACTTCCAGCAGCTTAAGGGCCTAAGCTTTGTGCAAAGTCTGTTTAGGTTAGAACCTGTAACACACAGGCCAGCATGAGTCATGCTATATCACAAATAAAAATCGGCCTATGAATATACATAATCCCCAAGGTAATGCTCTCAATCTCAGAGCAGTAATGGAGCCACGCTCGCTCACTGAGGCATGAATATTTACTGTTCTTGGGCTTTACTGCTCTCGATCTGGGTTCAATTTTGCAAATTAAAATGAGGGTTGTGTGGATAGGGAGATTACAGGAGAGCCTCCTGAAATCTGCTGTTCCCTGGGAGAGAGCCGGACGGAGTAAACTAGCCAACTTCCGCTGGGCTGGGACTTCTGCCTCGAGGGTCAGAAGCAAGAGAAAATGGAACACAGGGTCAGAGACAGGTCAGGACCTAGGAAACACACAGAGCAAGAATATGAAATGGCCTTTAAAATGGAAACGTGTTCTAGGTGAGAAATCTAATGCTTCTCTTTTTTGATGACTGAGGAGAATAATTAGACAGAACCAAGTTCAAACCCTGACCAGGACATGAAGCTCGGGATGTCATTTTATCTCCCTGGGATGTGGCTTTTTCCATCTGTAAAACAGGAACAAGTACTGCCTTTCTCCTATGGCGGATGTGAAAATTAAGGGGGCACCCAGCCCAGGCCAGGCACTGGCCAGGCACCATCTCGCACGTCTGGTGAACTATGTGCTATGAGGGAAGGGAAATGGGATGTAGCTGTTACCCACAGACAAGGACCAAAATGGCATAGCAGGGAGGTGGTGTTGGCCAAGGGGTTTCCCTGACCTGTAGACAAAAAGTCTGTCTCCACCAGGGCAATCCTAGTCCAATATTCAACTAGAAAACTGGCTGCAGTACAGCTGGACTTACTCAACGCCTGGGGTGAGGCCAAAAAAAGGTTCTGGCATTTCCAACTGGGTCCCTGCTGGTAGGAGGAAGGAGAGAACACAATGTCCTGTGTCTTTGGCTGTCCTGAGCTCAGAGAGAAGGTAAGAAAAAAAACAGGTGGCAGAGAGGGCAAGGGAGCTCTGACAGGTAGCTTAGGAAAGCTGCTCAGGCCGGCAGAAAGCCCAGGACATCTGTCTGTCCCCTCCTCCCTCAAGACCTGGTTCCCTAGGAAACAAAAGCCAGAGATGGAAAGATTCACTTGATCTGCCTCAGGTAACCTCAGGGCTCCAAAACACCAACTGGAAGAAAGTCTGTATAAAATTCAGCTCACCAACAATTTGTAAACAGTATCAGTGCTCAATGAGCAAAACCTCAAGAGTATGGAACCTTGTGTGAAGGGGGATATCTGCCAGAAAAGTATAACTTATACTTCAGTAATAGAGAGTGACAGAAAAGTAGCAAGACTACACCCTGTCAGAGGTGGAAAACTTGTTAGATGCAGAAAAGCGTTGGGATCCTGTCAGGTTCTCTTCCAGAATCTGACAGGCCATGAATAGTACTACCTCATTCACAGCAGGCCTCATGCAGGGGTTTCCACACAGCTTGACAGCTGAGCAGCTCATGGATCATAGACTTGAGCCTCTTGTCCACAGCCAGAAAGTACCAGGTCACTAGGTCACACTCAGAAAACTCACTGGATGTGCTGCAGATCATGCCAGGATCTGAGGACACTAGGACAAATTAGACATAAACCTGTCTAACCTCTGCCAGGGGTTGCCAGAACTCATGAGACTAGAGAAGTCTCAAGAAGAAGACCCAATTACCACTTGGCAGGGAGCTCCGAGGAACTCCCAGCGAGAAGGAACAGCTGTGCTGGAGGTGACGAGGGCAGTTCAGCAGAGGCTGCACTAGGGAAGTGCACACAGGTTAGTAGAAGGTCAGCGTGTGGATGGCTGCAAGCAAGGCTGCAGTCAAGCTGTGGGAGCTCAAAGGTCAGGCAAAGAGACTAGAACTTTCCGAGCTCACAGGAGAATGCATGAAAGGCTTTCACACTGGGCACGGGAGAAAGACATGCCAGTGTCAGAAAGGCCACCCTGGGTTTAGGGCAGAGAAGGCTTTTACAGCAAAGAGACAGGAAGGAAACAGAACAAAAAGGATAGATCGAGTCAGCCCAGGCAGAAGGCAGGTGAGGTCTTTGTCCTGCTCCCTGGTTCCACTCACAGTGCCTATACGGTGTCTGGCACAGATGTTGCTGTCATGTACCTTTGGGTAAGAACCTACCCATAGCTGACCCTCCAGCAGGTTTTCAGAAGCAGTAAATTATATGAGAGGAGACTATCTGTCTCTCTCATGGGGCAGCTGGTGGATTCAAACTATGGTTTTGGGTTGGTGGTGTAGCTTTTTACCACTAAGCTACCAGGGCTTCCTATCTGGCACAGTGCAAGCATCAAATACATTTGTTGGTGGAAGGAGCAGAATGAGTATATGAACTCAAGGAAGCATGGATGGAGGTGAAGCAAGGGCCTCAGGCTGGAGAACGCAACTGAGCAGGGCTCACCACAAGTCTAGAGAAGTAGGTGCACTGTCCCTCCAGGGCAGGAACCAGATGAGTGCAAAGATTACAAATGTGCAGGGTCTCATCCCTCTGGTAGTACCGTGCAAGTCTCCTGGTCTCCCGAGCCCCACTGGCTTCCACTGTGTGAATGTGGCTCTGGTACCAAAGGGTTACTAGCTGCACTTGGAAAACTCTAACCCCCAGCCTGACTAAACATCTTCTATTTTTCTTTCTGCTTTCTTTAAGACCCCAGATGTGTTCTTGCACATCAAAAGAGAGCAACTTATAAAGTTAAACTAAATCAAGGGCTTTTGTTCTGAGGCATCGTTGCTGAACTAATTATTCCTGTATGTTGTTTAATGAAATAGTGGTGCCATATATTAAACCAGCTAGCAGGATGAGCACATGAGTTACAAGGAAGGTCGGGGTTGGGATTATAAATTTAACTTGTTCTTAAGAAGAGATGAAACAAACCACTCAACTCCCCACTGTCGTATCATGGGGAGGAGAAAGTCATGGCAAAAGGGGGGGTGGGTATGCCCCAGTGTAATGGGAGGGGGGCCAGGAGGTCTCGGGCTCCAGCTCCCAGCTCCACGGCCTCTGCATTTTGGCAGGCTCAACGAAAGCCCCCTGCCCCTGCATCGTCCTATGGGCCCCAGTTCCACAGGCCATGGGACGTTGCCCGTGTAAGCAGAGGGGTCCAGCTGACAACCATCCAGAAGCCAGCAACAGCCGGAACTGCACTTCCCAGACCTTCCTGGGCAGCACTCACCTCGTCAGTGTGGATGGATTGGAAAATATTTTGGTAGTTCCCTTCTACAGAAGGACGCATAAGTCATGAAGAAAGGTGAGACTATCGTGTATTCAATGAAAATAACAGAACTCAGAGTAGAAGCCCACTGACGTATTTTCAATTCTTAAACATATGGAGTGTGTATGTGTGCATGCATATATGTGTACGTATGTACATATGACTTATTTATATGCAAAAAAGTTTTAAAGGATGCATAGCATGCTCTTAATTCTAGTTTCCTCTAACTTTATTGACACTTAAGTGAAAGTATTTTAATTTCTTCTAAATATGCATTTCTAGTAAAGTTGAAGTAAGCAATAAATAAATATCATACTCTCTGAAAACTAAACAAATAGGCAGTTAATTCCTCTATGTCATAAAGTTGAATTAAAGGGACGTCAAAAAGGACATTGCCATTTTGCAATAGAAATGTATTTTATGAATTACTTATGTAATTTAAAATTAATTTTAGGTATCTTAAGAAGGAAAATATTTAATGTAAAAAGAACCACACAGTCAATAAAATGTGAACTAAAAAGGGCCTTTCAAAGACAAAAGGACATACTTGTGAAACAGCGGTGTAAGTTACACCAGGAATGAGTAAAATGAAACACAGTAATCATTATTATCCAAATACATAATATATAATCATTTAAGGAAAATTCCTATAAAAGTGGTCATTTTCCCCCCTTACATGTTTCTACATTTTCTCCATTGGGCATACATTGCTTTCATAATCAAGAAAAGCAATAAAAAAGAAGTAAAACCTTGGAAAAAGTGTGTCCTAATCAGAACCCACAGTACCTTCTGGTAGTGGAAGGTGGGGGAGGGCAGTAGTGTGTGTGTTTGGGTGCGTGTAACCTAAAAATGCTGTGGGGAGGGAGGTCACTTGTTTGTAGGATCCAGGCCTCCAGCCAGTTTGAAGGCTTTCAGAGTCAGAGCCACCCCCTGCACACCACAACACCATACAGGGACCTCCCACCAAGGAGGTCCTCTGACAAGTGATTAATTGGCTACAGCGCGTGGTCCCAACCACAGACTCAAATACTCTCCTCCCCTCTGTGGCCTTCCCAGGAGCCCAGGGCCAGTCTGCATCATGCACAGAGGTAGGGTGAATAGGATCCCTTAATCCTCCAGCATGCCACAGTGGGGTCAGCTGGCTTAGGGCCCTACTCAGCTGGCTAGGGGACCCTGGGTCAAAGCCTTGCTCTCTCAGCCTTAACTCCTGACTGTAAAAGAAGAATGAAGATCCCTACTACCTGAAACTGCAGGCAAATTTAACTGTAACCATCAATCCAATCGGTCCAATTTTCTCTTGGTAACAATAGCAGCATCTGATATTTATGCAGCAATTACCACATACCAGGCACTGTGCTCAGTGCTTTCTAGGAATTAACTCTTTGCTCCCCAGCCTGCCAAGCAGGTACTCTTATTATTCTCATTTTACACCTGAGAAAGATGGTGACAGAAGAGGTAATTCTCTTACCCCAAGTCACACTGAAAAGCCCAATGCACTTCACTGCCTCCAGTGTGTGCATGGAGTGCGTGTGTGTGTGTGTGTGTGTGTGTGTGTGTAATGGACCGAAGTCAAACTTCTATGCACTGCCTTGCCCAACTCACCAGGCTTTTCCCAATCCTATCAGAATAATAAATCTCAACGGGGTGATTTTGTCCCCCAGAGCAGAAAGAATATCCACCCCTGATCTATTCAGCACTCTGCTGATGCTCGCAGATACCTGCTATATGCAGAGCCAGAGTAAACACAGCAATGGAAGGATTAAAAGAAAAATACTTGTTGTTATGTGCTATCAAGTTGCTTGTGACTCATAGTGACTCTACATACAACAACTCTGAACCCTGCTCTATCCTGAGCCAACCTTATCGTCTCTGACACACCTATCCCCATTACCCCAGTCACTGAGTCAATTCATCTCAACCCGGGTCTTCCCCTCTTGTGCTCTCTCTCACTCTCCCAAGCATAATGTCCCTCTCCAAGGACTCATCCTGCCTTGCAATATGCCCAAAATATATCAGACAGAGCTTCAGAATTCTTGCCTCCAAGGAGCAGCCTGGCTTCACCCTCTCCAGGAAGAACTTGTTTGTTCTCCTAGCTGTCCATGGTATATTTAATACTCTTATCAACACCACAGCCCAAAAGCATCAATTTGCTTTCTATCATCCCTAGTCATTATCCAGTTTTCTGATGCATAGCAAGTAATTGTCAAGACCATAGCCTGGATCAGGTGCACCTTAGTCTTCAGATTGACACTGTTGCTCTTCAGTACTCTGGAGAGGTCCCTGACAGCAGACTTTCCCAATGCAATTTGTCTTTTGATTTTTTGGCTGCTGGTACCAAAAGTACTGATTGTGGAGCCAAGAAAACTAAAGTTGTTAACAATCTCAATCTCTTCTTTGTCCATAATGATGCTGTTAATTGGCCAGTGGTGAGAAGCTGTGTTTTCTTGATGGTGAGCTTCAATTAGAAATTATTCAATATCCATCACAAAGGGAAAAAACCCTCAAAGCTTCTGAGTCAATTCCAACCCATAGCCACTCTCCACACTCATGTTTCCAAGGCTGTAAACCTCAGTGAGAGGAGACTACCTATCCTTATCCCTTGAATTACTGGTGAGTTGGAACTGGCAACACTTGTGCCCTTTTAGTTACCTTCTGCTTCCAGAACGAGTTGGATACACAAAGTACAAAGTGTAACCATCATCTTCTGCAGTATCACCAGGAGGGACAATCTCAGTCCTCTTGGCCAAAGAATAAATCTTTACATGTTACTCACTCCTCAGCTCTCAAAAATATCACTTGTCAGACCACTGACCCTAAATGCCCTGCTTCTGGATGCCCTTAAATCAAGAGAGATGGAAAAAATGGTGCAGCCTTTTCCAGGAGCTGGCAGCAACAGGAAGAACCCAAAAAATTTAATGTTCATCCAGACTCAACAGTGTGCCCAGTACTTAATACAGGAAGCTTCATAATGACACTGTGATGTAATAATTTACAGACAAGGTGACTGAACTAAAGAGATTTTTTTGACTCGACCAAGCTCACACATCCCATCAACATTTATTCCGGAATTCCAATCAAGGACTGTACGGATCCTAGGCTAAAGTCCACCCCCAAACCTGGGCAACTTCTTGGGGAGCTGCTGCTTTCAAATTGCTACTCCTCATTGCGGTGGAGTCAGAGCTGACCCTCCAGAGGGTTTTCAGAAAGTTGTAAGTTATCTTTTCTCCATGGAGCTGCTGCTGGTGGGGTTACCAGCATAAGTCCTCCCAGGATACACCATCAGCACGTTCTCCCAGTCTCTTTCAAAATGGCTTTAAAATTGTCTATATTTGGTAGCTGAGGAAACTGTCTTCATAGGAAAATAAAAAGGGAGGAGAGGTAGAGAAGAAAGGACAGGAAAGAGAAAAGAAGAAAGGAAAGAAAAGCAATGGGAGGAAAAGGTAAGTTCCTTGCCACCTAACTGTGCCCCTCCTCACGCTGGCCCAGCTGGTCACCCAGTCACACCGTGCAATCAGGAGGTGCTGTCAGATGCTGCCTTGGCCCTCTGCATCATGACCTGTGGTCTGCACCTCATGAAGCAAGTCAGTATACAAAATAGAGGCAGCTTTTGGCCTGTCACAAGGATGGTGGCCCATCCATCTCTCAACTGTTCCTCATTAGCTAGAACATTCCACTTTTCAACAATCAAGGATATACCTCTGCCCTTCCGTGAAGGGTAGGGTGGCCCCTCTTCTGAACACTGGTATTCTTCCTGGTGGTGCTCACATCAAACAAAGGTTTCCCTATCCCAGCACAGGCTGGTGACACAAAGGCCACAGGATCCCACTACCCCACAAGCTGTGCAGGTGTAAGTGGTCTACAGACAGACAGGGCCAAAACTCACATGAAAAAAGCCTGCCTAAGAAAGGGCTCTCGGCCCAGAGGAGCTAGTCCTGGGTCCAGGTGCTGGGGGGCGGTTGGAGGGCCGCTGTCTGTTTGAAGTCCAGCTCTGCACATGTTGTTATCTGACTCAGGCTCAGAGGCCCCTCCTCAGGGCCTGGGTTCCTTCATCTGGGAGACCATTATAGCACCCATTTCACAGGGCTCAATGTGTAGGGCTGAATCAGAGGAAAGCACACACATAAAAGATTCAGCTCAGCATCTGTCAAATGGCAGGGGGTTTTCTTCCTTTCACAGTCTCAGGACCTTCTCAATACAAGTTTCTCATGAGACTTGCCAAAATCAAGCCATCAAATGTGGCAAGTTGATAACACCTTTCTGATACTTCTCTTAAAGAATTTCTTGAAGGCAATTCAACATTAAGGGACACTAACTGTGGGGCAGGTATTATGATGCTATTGTTCTGTGCCATTGAGTTGCTTGCCATTCACAACAACCTTATATACAACAGCTCAGAACCCTGCTCTATCTTGAGCCAATTTCAAAATTTCTGATAAACCCTCCCCCATTAAGCCAGTCATTGAGTCAATCCATTTCATCCAGGTTCTTCCTCTCTTGCACTGTTCCTCTACCCTTCTAAGCATGATATCCCAAAGTATGTGAGACAGAACTTCAAATTATTTGCCTCCAAGGAGCAGTCTAGTTTCATCTCTTCCAGGACAGACCTGCTTATTCTCTTAGCAGTCCATGGTATGTCCAATACTCTTCTCCAGAACTCTGGAGAGGTCCCTGGCCATAGATTTCCCCATACAATTGTTACTTTATTTCCTGGCTGCTGGCACCAAGAGTGTTGACTGTGGAACCGAGTAAGCTGAAGCTTAATCTATCATGATGCTACAGTGGTGAGAATCTTTGTTTTCTTGATGTTGACTTTCCATGCTAGGTGTGGGGAATTCCAAGACAGAGAGAGCAGGAGCCTGTGCCTGAGAAGCCTAGAGTTAAACTGCAAGTCGAGGTGGGGGGTACCTATTATGCCATGAAGAGAGCTATGGCCAGCTCGTCTTCAGGACAGACAGCCCTAAGTAAATGGCATGCAAGTCACTCTTGAAGGATTTCTGAGTATTTTGTCAATGGCTGGGCTATGAAGGATATCCCATGCAGAGTAGAAACACCTGCCCAGGACCAGTCCCAAGTACACAACGTGGATTGGTTCAATTCTAGAAAATAAGAAGGAGGCAGAAAGGGTCCACTCTGAGCCAAGGACACGGAGAGAAGTGTGTTCTAGAGCACACGGGGGAGGAAGTGGCACTGTGGGCTCAGGAACCCAAAACCTACCGGGGGCCTAGGACCTCATGGTTGGGGCCACAGGGGTGGGGCTACCTGTCATGCCAGCTGACCAGCTGAGACTGGCTTTGGACTGAGTCCACAGGGCTACTGCAATTTTAGCTGGCACTTTCCTTACTGCTCTTCAGCTAAATTGTCTTACCAACAGAACAACTGGCATTATCATGACAAATGGTGAAAAAGTTGAGGTTGTTTATCGCGACTTTGTTCACAAAAGCAAGGAGCTGGAAACAACCTAAGTGCCCATCAACAAACAAATGGATAGAGAAGCTGTGGTATATTCACACAACGGGATACTACGCTGCATTGAAAATAAAGAACTCATGCAATATTGTTCAAAATGGGTGACCTTGGAGGACATTATGCTGAGTAAAATGTCTCAGTTAGAAAAAGACAAATACGGCATAGTGCCACTGTTGTAGAATGGGACTGACATCAGAGTTGGCCTAAGACTGAGAAAAACTGGACAGATTATGGATACTGCATTGAAACAGATGAGGGAGAGAACAGTTTTAAAGCAATATACGATAGAGTATTATGGTTATCACAGGAGTCCAGAATTAAGGTTGCACAGTGGAGTGTACTTGGTGTGGTGCGGGGGGCGGGGATTGTATACCAACGAAGGAGTTTATCTTTTGCTTTTTGAAGAGAGGAGCAAACTGGGGGGGGGGGGGAGGGTAGAGAAAAAAAGTACAACAATGAATGAATGGAAATCCAAAATCTCTGTAACTGTTCATTAAAATTAATTTTTAAAAAATTTAAAAAAACCAAACGTTGAGGTTGTTAACAATTTCATCTTGCTTGGATCCACAATTAATATTTTTGGCATGGACAGCCAGAAAAATCAAAAGATGAGTTGCTTTGGGAAAGTCTGCTATCAGCGACCTCTCCAGAGTGCTAAAGAGCAATGATGCCAGTCTGGAGAATAAGGTGTATCTGAACCAAGCCATGGTCTTCTCAGTTGCTTGCTATGCATCTGAGAGCTGGGCACTCAATAAAGATGACAGAAGATGAATTGATGCTTTTGAGCTGTGGTGCTTGAGAAGGGTATTGAACTGACTGTTAAGAGAAAAAACAGGTCTGTCCTGAAGAGGGTGGATCTAGGTTGCTCCTTGGAGGAAAGGATTTTGAAGCTCCATCTCACATATATGGGGCATTTTGCCAAGAGGAACTAGTCCTTGGAGAAGAACATCATGTTTAGAAGGGTGGAGGGACAGAGCAGGAGCGGGACACCTTGGATAAGATGGACTGACACAGTGACTATGACAATGGGATCAGGTGTGTCGGAGATGGTGAGATTGGCTCAAGAAAGGGCAGGGTTCAGAGCTATTGTTCATAGGGCTGCTATGACTAATAGTTGACTCAATGATGCATAACAATAACTTGAGCTAAAATCCTTCCCTCTTTCCCTGGCAGAAGTCTAGTTTGCAAACCCTTTTCTGACACTTTTCAAGTTCTTCAGTGTAGTCACAGTACTGTGCTCAAAGTCCTCAGGAGGAACAGAGAGTCCTGTGGGAAAGAGTCATTCCATTTCTCACAGGGAAAAGTTCGAAAACAGTAAAAAGAACTACATTTTCAATGAATGAAGAACAATGCCATTAAAGGAAATTTCACAGTTAATCCTTTCCTAAAACAGATTACCCTCTTCCCATGGGACTGTGGTCTGAACTTAAATTTTAAACACTTTCTTACAGAGAAATCTCTTACATAATAGATAATTTTTCACTAGAGTTCTTTCCCAGTTCACACTGTTGTATATAGTTTGCTCGCGTACCAAATTCTTTACAATAAAGCCCAAAGCTTTGCTAAGTGGACTTTCCTGCACTTACTAAAGCTTCCGGACTGGCCTAGGGCAGCTCAGCTCAGTATACTATACACAGCACGCATTTAATTCAGACTCTCTCCTCCCATCCTCCTAAACACTCCCAACACAGCCTGGCACACACTCAGTCTAAAGCAAATGCCAGCCACTGGAAAGACCATCCTGTCCCATATCACCTGGCTGACCCAGCCTGGGGAGTGGGAACCTGGATCTCCTGGCACCAAGCAGTAAGGACAGAGCTCAGGTCAAGTATGATACTCCCTTCCGCTGAAGTCAATTTAGATTTCAAATCGTAGGACCTTGGCTCAATACTGAAAATACCACTATTCCAACTGTACCTGCTTATGGGTACAGAAGAGGTTTGCAAATTGTAACAAGTTCAGTCTACTAGACCTAGTCACTCTTAGTCACATAGCTCAACTGGCAAATAGATGATTGGTAAGTTTGAGACACCACAGGAAAACTTCTGTCTGCTGCTGATATATACCGTGGGTTGGAACTGACTCATAATTGACCTACCAGCTAGTGGATTAGAACTGTGTACCTTGAGGTTGGCAGCACAGCTATTTACTGCTAGGCCACTAGAGTTCCCTTGTGTGTGTACGTGTGTGTGTGACCAATATAGCATGTTGTTGTCGTTGTGTGCTGTCAAGTTGGGATTGACTCTCCAGTGGGTTTTCAAAGGCAATAAATCAATCACACAGGAGATTTAAGTGTAATAGTATACTACAGTATATATTGTATTTATATATTATTTGTTGCTGTTGTTATGTGCCATCAAGTCACCTGCAACTCAGAGAGACGCTATGTACAGCAGCCTTAAACCTGCTCTATCCTGTGCCAATCTTACTGTCTCTGATACACCTACTCCAATTACCCCAGTCATTGAATCAATCCATCTCACTGAGGGTCATTCTCTCTTGTGCTGTCCCTCCAACCTCCCAAGTATGACGTCCCTCTCCAAGGATGGATCCTGCCTTGTAATATGTCCAAAGTATGTCAGACGAAGCTTCAGAATCCTTGCCTCCAAGGAACAGCCTGGCTTCACCCTCTCCAGGAAAAACTTGTTTGTTTTCCTAGCAGTACATGGTATATTCAATACTCCTCTCCAACACCACAGCCCAAAGGCATCAACTCTCTTTCTATCATCTCTAGTCAACTGTTCAGCTCTCTGATGCATGGCAAGTGATTGCAAAGATCATGGCCTGTGTCAGGCACACCTTAGTCTCCAGACTGACACTGTTGCTCTTCAGTACTTTGGAGAGATCTCTA
>NW_006399911.1:6724723-6725388 GCF_000299155.1 Elephantulus edwardii | reverse complement strand
CTCCATAACCTCGCCAGTATTTGTCGCTTACAGAATCTTTGTTTTCTTGATGTTGAACTTCAACCCATATTGAAGGTTGCAGTCCTTGACCTTCTGCAGTAAGTGCTTCAGGTCCTCCTCAGTTTCAGCAAGCACACAGTATATTTATAAATATATGAACTTGGAGAAACAATGAAAGCTATACAAGTGTGCAGGTCTTTCATTCGTAGGGTCATTATGAGTCATCTACAACTTGACAACACTTAAAAACAACAACAAGAATTTCTATAGTATGCTGTTGCTGTGTACTGCCTCGTTGGAAGTGACTCATAGTTAACCCTCCAGTGGGTTTTCAGAGGCAGTAAATAGCACAAGAGGAGACTGTCCATCTTTCTCCCAAGAGCTGCTGATGGATTAGAATTGCCTGTCTGCACTGGCAGTGCAGTTCTTTACTGCTAAGCCAGCAGAGCTGGATAGGTCTAGGATTAGAATAGGAGATCATGTTGTTGTATGTCACATAATTGAAACCAACTGTCTAGCAGGTTTGTAGTAAATTGCACAGAAGATTGTACTAAATTCTCTTGGGGAGCAACTGATGGATTTGAACTACGTGTCTTTGGGACTAAAGTGTAGCTTCTTACCACTAGGTGAGCAGAGTAGAGTAGAGTAGAGTAGAGTAGAGTAGA
>NW_006399911.1:6718212-6723369 GCF_000299155.1 Elephantulus edwardii | reverse complement strand
TGTTCGATAATTTCCACACTCTGTTGGGTCACCTTTCTTTGGAATGGGAACAAGTATCGATCTTTTCCAGTCAGTGGGCCAGCTGGCTGTTCTCCAGATTTCTTGGCACAACTTAGCAAATCCAGGGCAGTGTCTGTCTGTTGAAATATGTCAATTGGTATGCTGTCAACTCCTGGAGCCTTATTTTTTGCCAATTCCTTCAGAGCAATTTGAACTTCCTCCTTCATCACCATAGGCTCTTGCTCATATGTCATTTCATGAAATTCTTCTGTGTCAGCCAATTCCTTCTGATACAGTGACTCTGTGTATTCCTTCCATCTTCTCTTGATACTTCCTGGATCATTTAACCTTCTACCCAAAGTATCTTTAAGTATTGCCACCCATGACTTGAATTTGTTTTTCAGCTCCTTCAGCTTAAGAAACGCTAAGCGAGTTTGGCCCTTTTGATGTTCTGACTCCAGCTCTCTTTTAAGAGGAGCTGCTGATTTTGGGAATCCCTTCTGGCAGCTGCCAATGCCTCCGTGATGTAGTCATTGAGCTCTCTTATTAGCTGGTTGTAGAAACTAGTAGGATAGAGGTGTGGTTGAGTAGAGTTTTATTTCAAAATACCAGCCTGGTTTTTAAAAAGCTCTGTTTTTTAAGTGTAGCCATTGTCAATTAAATTATGTCACAATTCATTCCCGGCAGACAGAATCTTAAACAAATAGTAAATCAGTAGGCAATCTTCACTTTCTCCATTGTTTGAATTATTAAATCCCAAGATATGTTATTATCTTAAGAGAAAAATCATTAGTTCCTCTCAGGTGCCCTAAGTGTAGGATATGTGTGGTCAAGCTCAAAAATGAGGCAGACACATGCCCTGTCATTTCCCCAGTTTCCATGCGGGACTGGGATTTTAGGTGCACTGAGCTATGCTACCAACATATCTAGGTCTCCCAGCTGTAGGACTAAGAAAACTGCTGGTCTCATAAAGTGCTGTTGAGTAAGCTATCTTTCATGACACATGGCCCATTAGATGTGAACCAATAGAATGCACCCTGTGACATCTCCATTCCTTTAAAATGGAACAAAGTCAGTGTTCAACTCAACCAAGTGTTAGCATCATTTCTGCTTTTCAGAAAAGACCCCAGCAGTAAGCTGTTAATAAGAATGTTTACCTGTTTAGAGTTAAGAGGCTGCAACCTTGCCAGACACAGCATAGGCCTAGCACCTTTCACAATGGCAGTTGTTAACCTAAACAGCAACTCCCTCCCTGTGTTTTGATTGGGGGAAAAAAACCACAAACCACAAAAACAAAAACCAACTAACACCAGGTCAACCAGTACCTCACCCACCTCATTCACGCACATTCACCAAATGTGCACAGAGAATCAGTTCCTACAGTAACGCAGTGGACATGGTCTATGCCTCAGATAATTCCTAAAGGTCAACCAGAGATCAAACTAGGCATGTAGGACCTTAACTTCGGGAGCTTCTCATTTCTGCAAGAGTTATCACTTACTCATTCACTCACTGTCATTGAGTCAATTTCAACTTAAAGTGACTTCCACCTGGTTTCTGAGGCTGTATATCTTCCCAGGAAGAAAGCGTTCATCCTTCTCCCTCAGAAATGCTAGTGGATTTGAACAGCCGGAGTCATGCAGGCTATTGGTTACCAGGGAAACATGCCACAGGCTACATAACCTTAGGAAGAAATACTCTTCTAGTTTAAGACATCATCTCTCACAAGGAGCAAAATAAGAAAAATCTCTAATCTCCTCCACACCACCACCTTTGCTCCATCATAGGACACTGTGGCCTTGGCCCCAAAACACATGGACTTTGAACTGGGTGTCATTTTTCTCCCAGTCTCTGGCTCCATCTGCTGTCTCTGAATGTCACACAAAGTTGAAACGAAATCACTTTTTGTATGGTGGGAGGGTGACTGAGAGCTTCCAGGAAGGAGATTTGAGAGGAGGATTGATGAAAACTGTCCTGTGGGTAGAGCCAAGCTCCCTCCTGGGGCCAAGGCTGTTCTCAAAAGGACAGAGACTAGAGCAGGAGGTCCTGGTGGAAAGGCCATATACTTGACTTTTGAACTTACCACAGTTTGGATGAAATACCAAACTGAGTCTACTTACTTGTCTTAAAAGCAAAAAATTATTCCAAATAGGGCCACCTGGACTATTGCTTATAACCTATGGCAGCTATATGGGCCAAGAGGAAGGAACAAGGACACTGGAATTAGTTCTAGACTGTGAATCTGTGTATGAATCAGTCCAGTCACTTATCAAGTGCATGATCTTAGGGAAGGTCACCTTTTTTTGGGTCTAGGTTTTCTTATCTGTCCAAGGAAATAGGAAGTACCTTTAAAGAGTATCATTATACAGTGAAATGACATAAATATACAGAGTGAATAACAGACATCTTATTTTATTCAACAGTTTCAGAGAAGACCCTCATTTTAAACGTGGGGATGCTGAGGCCCAGAGATTTTTGTTTTACCTTTAAAAATTCCTCTTTAGTGTGGAACTGCTTTTAAGTATGCCAGTAAGAGCCTCTGAAAATGGGCTGGAGAGTAGCTATGAGTCAGTTCTAACTCAATGACACACAGTAACAATAACCAAATAGTTACAGTTCACACAGTTTCATCACAATAAACTGAAGCATGAGGGCAGACTAGGCAAGCAGCCTACTACAGCTATGACACTAGACAAAAAGATAAGGATGATAACCTGGAACTCGGAGAGTCAAAGGAAAAAAGAAAGCCGTTTAAATGCTGACTGAAGAAATAAACTGAATGAAAACCCTCAGTGAAGCCATTTTTAACTTTCCCAAGCAGCTATCTAATCAGTTCAGGAACCCAGAACTGCAAGGGTGTCCATACTAGTAGCTGCTGAGCATAGGAAAAGGGGGCTCTCTCTCAGGGATCAAGGAGTGATTTTCCCTCGACCACCCACCAAGTAGCATATGCTTTTTTCCTGAGTCTTGAGTCCTGTCCTAGCTCTGCTTGAGGTCAAGCTCATGTCATTTTGTATATGGCCTAAGAGAATGGAGCACAGCTCTTCATTCAGGGGCTCCCCACAACCTCCCAGTGGTTGGGGACTGGGTCAGGCCTTGGAGGGTGGCCTACAAGGATACAATAATAGATGACACCCTGTCACCCATGATACCCACATCTGGAGCAGAGCACTCTCCGACACTCTCACACACTATCTTTGGGCATCTCAGTGTTGTCTGTGCCTGTCTCTACCAAGATGTACCCACATGTTAGATATAAGTTGTCCTCACATAGATAGTGTACATACTCTTCCCACTAGTGCAGGAGGTAATGAGTCATCTGAATTAGAGCCCACCATATGGTCTTGAACCCATGTTGATCAGGCTCCACGAGCCATGGATGTGCCACTTCCTCACGACAGCGGAATAAGCCATCTCTGACTGGGTGTCCTGTCTGCATCTATGTTTTCTGGACAGGTGGTCTGTCCTAGGCACCTGTGATGCCAGCAAAAATGCCATCCCAGCCTCTGGCTGCAGCCCCTGATGCCTCCTAGCCAGGCAAAACTGCCACCCACCACCCACGCATGGTTTTCCCAAAAGCCATGGCAAGCTTTCTGTCTTGGGCAAGGAGGCAGAGCCAGTCGTGTCCACTGTGATGCCCTCCCGAGAACGGCTCAGGTTCTTATCTGATTTCCAGGTAAGATGGAGGACTAGACAGACAGCAGGCAGAGACTCCAGAAAACAAAACTAACAGATACAGAAGATCATTCTGAAACCCTGAGTGTACAAGGAAAAATTAGGGAAGTAATTGAAACATCAACTGAAGGAAGAAACACAATGTAAACATTGAATAGGGAGACAGATGGAGCACAGAAGTATAAAGGGTGCAGAATGGCCATTTTGAAACTTTTGGGTACAAGGAAATGGGGAATGTCATGCTGCCCAAGCTAGCAGCTGGCTGAAAGTAGGGTCCAATCTACTCCTGGGGATCATGAAAGTGACTCCCTTAACCCATCCTGTGGCCCCATCACAACTCTGTCTGAGATCAGCTCAGCTCCATTTGGTATTTGGCACCAGGATGGTGTGCACAGCTCTACATTCAGGAAGACCCTCCAGGAGCTGGTGGGCTGTGATGCGCTTGGCTTGCTGCAGCCAGCCTACGGATTGTGGGAGTGGTGCTCCCCACTAGGAACACCCCCTTGTACATAACTTGCCTGGCATGTGGACAGCCACAGTTGGGCAGGGCAACTCCCACGGTGTCTACCATCCCTGGTCACCTCAGGTTGGTCATGATTGGCTCCTCACTCTAGTCATCTCTGACTCAAAGACACCATCTTAGTCTGGTGGACTACCCAAGGTTCCTCTGAGGTCAGCAAAACTCCATTCCAGGTTGGATGTCCTATTCCTTGCCATCCCCTAAATTGGAAGAGGTGCCGTCTGTGGCCCATTTCACATTGTGGTGTCTCAGTCACTTCTCAGACTAATAGAAACTCTGACCTAACTAGGCCCAACTCCAACCTTCTGATGGGCTGACAGATACACGGTTCCACACGGACAGAACAGGCCACTCACCTAGACGCCCCCACAGCAGTGGGAAGAGCACCAAACATGTGTCCAGCCCAGCCCTTTGCAACATCTCTCTTCTTTTTTTCTCATATTTTTAATTTGCCATCATGTTTCAGACCTTTGTTTTTTTAAATTTAGTTCTTATATTTTGCTTTTAATTTCTTCTTCTTGGATTGTTGTTTTATTGTTTTCCTGTGAGCATTTCTTGTGGTCTTGTTTCCCTCCTTCACTTTACACCTCTTTACAGCCTTTCACAAGTACGCCCCACCTGGTTAGAGTAAAGCTCAGATCCTCTGCACCGATCAGCAGAAGACTGCAGCCAACACCAGGCGAACCTGCCTTCAACTGCTCTACACAGAGAACTGCACACATTTTCATCTTCCATCACTCCCACCAGGATCCAGGACATGACGAATTACCAACTAGCAAACTTCCTAACACACTCAAACAGCTCAGTGAGATATGTTGTTGTTGTTGTTGTTGTTGTTGTTGTTGTTATGTGCCATCGAGTCGTTTCTGACTCATAGCGACCCTATGCACAACAGCTCTAAACCCTGCTCTATCCTGCGCCAACCGCACCGCCTCTGACACACCCATCCCGATTACCCCAGT
>NW_006399911.1:6706793-6715307 GCF_000299155.1 Elephantulus edwardii | reverse complement strand
GCCAATCCTTCTTCCTAGTCTGTCTTAATCTGAATGTTCAGATTTAGAGGAGTATCTGACAGACAGCAATTTGTGGAGCAGTTAAAGATAAATCCCTCATTGTGGGGATAAGCGTTAGTTAAAGTGTTGACCCCACCCTTAGCCCAGTGCCATTACCCACTTACTTCCCAGCTCCACCCTCCACCAGGATAACTCTTCTCATCTACCAAGTCCCTTCAGAAAATATCTTCCATTTTCCAAGCTATGATCTGACAGTTTGTATCTTAAGCTTTCTTGGCTTCTGTGATTCTGCTGACATTTTTCTTTTGACCAGTGTCTCTTAAGTTTAGTTGTGCTGTGAGATATAGCAAAACAAAATCTACAAAGAAAACACCACCACAACATCTCCAAGGCAACAGATAACTTTAAAGGACTCACAAGAATCAAGATAAAATCGAACAAACACCAGCCAAATACAGAACCAGAAAATCTTTCAAAGGAAGAAATGCTATTGGAACTTCCTGATAAGGAATTCAAAACAATGATAGTTCAGTACCTTCAACAGACTGAGAAAAAGACAGAAAACATAGAAGGATTTAAAAAAAAAAAAAAGAGAGATCAATCAAGCAAAACAAGAAAAAACTGCATAAATAAAGTTGAAGCCATACAAAAAGAGCAATTTGAAATGCAGAATATTCAGACTAAAATATGATGAAAAGATAATACACTGGAAGGAAAAAAGAGTGGAACTGAAGCAACAGGGCATAGCCTGGTGAGAGGGAAGACAAACGAAGGAGAACACTCATCTGTTAGATGATCAATCGGGGGTGGGGGTGAGGGGGAGAATAAAGGAAAATAAAGAGAATATAAGAATTATAAAGCCAACAAGTCCTTGGAGAAGGACATGAGGCTTGGAAGGGTGGGGCATAGGAGAGGAAGACCCCAGATGAGATGAATAGATACAGTAACTGGGGCAATGGGGGTTAGGTGTATCAGAATTAATGAGACTGGCTAAGAACAGGGTAGGGTTCAGAGCTGCCATACATAGGGTCATTATGGGTCGCAGGCAACTGGATGGCACATAACAACAACAACAAGATAAATAACTTAGGTGTGATTGGAATTCCAGAACAAGAACAGGCAAAACAAAACAGAACAAGGCACTGAAGATGGGCTGGAAGAAAATTTCTCAAATATTATGGAAAATAAAATATATTCATGAAGTTGAGCTAATGTTAAACAGGAGATTCCAAATGAGAACCAATATATATCATAAAAATATTATAAAATCAAAGACAAAGAAATAATAATACTGAATGTAGCTTGAGAAAAAGTTTTCTACAAAGATAAATCAATAAGACTAAGTTCTAATTTCTCAGCATAAACCATGCAGGCAAGAAGGCACACACTCACACACACACATTCCCCCTGCCCCCAGGGATGTGGTAAGGAATCAGTGGCTTAGTGGTAGGGAATTGTGCTGCCAACACAAAGATATGTGGTATGAAGCCACCAGCTAGCTCTGCAGAAGAAAGATGGGCAATCTCTAGTATGAGTTACTGCCTTTAAAAACCTGCTGGAGAGTCAACTCCAACTCAACAGTGCCTAACAACAATAAAATATATATAACTGAAAGAAAAAGAATCATGCATGAGAAAACTAAGCGAATTTGTCAAAACTAGACCAGTATTATTAGAAATATCAATGGGAGTTCTTTGGACCAAACAACAACTTAAAATTAAAACACATGACATCATTATTCAGAAAGGAACCGTGATATAGAAAGCAAAACTTTATTACAGTCGAGTCAGTACTGACTCATAGCTGGTGGTCCAGCAAGTTTCCTAAGTCTGTAACCTGCATGGAAGGGAGCTCTGGTGGCTTAAGTTTAAGGAGTTGCACAGCTAATCCAAAAGCACACAGTTCAAGTCCACCATCGGGTCCAAGAGTGAAAGATGGGCAATCTCCCCCTGTACAATTAACTACCTCTGAAAACCCACTGGAGGGTCAGCTATGAGTCAGTTCTAACTCAATGGCCCACAGCAGCAACAACAAACTGCATAGGTGCAAAGAGCCCTTCTTTGTTCCTCTGAGGAGTTGGTGGATTTCAGATGTCAGAGAGGTGTACTTTCAGAATTCTCCAATAGGGAAATAGTCATTAGCAAAACACTTATCTCCAGGTCAGAACAGACTCATAGCTGATCCACTAACATGTTCTCAGAGGTTATAAATCACATGAGGGATGCTGTGCATCTTTTTACCAAGGAGTTAATGTGAACTCATTGTTGTCAAGTCAGAAGCCAGTCACAGCAGACCCTCCAGCAAGTTTTCAGAGGCTGTAAATGGCATGAGAGGAGGCTGCTCATCTTTCTTCCACAATGGTGGATTTCAAACCTCTTGCCTCTGGGTTGGCAGTATAACTCTTTACCCACTAGGTCACTAAAGCTGGTGGATTTCAACCACCTGCCTTTGGGTTGGCAGCACAGCTACTTACCCACTAGGCTACCAGAGCTCAATATAGAAATAGACAAAGAAAATAAATTTACATGACTAAAAATAGGGAAACAGGTACCAGTCATGAATGAGAGCAACTACAATGCAAAAAGAGGGCATAGGTAGCATAGTTACTGAATACTAAATGCAGAAGGAGCCAGGGCAATTTCAAGATAATGTGAACTGTTTTAAGACTTAGACATAAAAGAACAGCTTACAGTATAACTACCAAGAAAATCAGTAAGACTTCTCATTAAAAATAATTTAAAAATATGCCATAAAGACATGTTGTTAGTTGCTGTTGAGTCAAGTATAACTTACTGGGACCCTATGAATAACAGACCTGAACCCTATCCTATATCCTGTGTCATCCTCAAAATCTCTGACACACTCAAGCCCATTGCTACAGTCACTATGTCAATATACCTGGTCAAGAGTCTTCCTCTCTTTCACCAATTCTCCATCTATCCGAGTATGATGTTCCTCTCAAAGGAATAATCTCTCCTAGTAACATGCCCAAAGTATGTGAAATGAAGCTTAATCACCTTTGCCACCCAGAAGCATTCTTGCTGCACCTTCTCCAAGACATTTCTGTTTGTTATTTTGTAGGTCATTGGATTGTTAACACTTGTCTCCAGCACAAGACTTAAAGACTTCAATTCTAATTATTCTTCTGTCATCCTTAGTTACTGTCCAGCTTTCATTTGCAGAGCAAGTGACAAAAAAGACCATAATCTGAATCAAGTGCACCTTAGTTCCTGAACTGACATGATTACTCCTCAGTATCTTTCAGAAGTCCATGATTACAGACTTCCCCAATGCAACGTTGTTTTTGTTATGTGCTGTTGAGTCAACTACGACTTCATAGTGACACCATGAACACTCTGAACCCTGCTCTTTCATGAGTCAATCAATCTATCTCATCCAGGGTCTTGTCTTCCTCCTTCTCTCCTCCAACCTTCTGAGCATGATATCCTTCTCTAAAGACTGGTCTCCACCACAATGAGATAAAGGTAAATAATCCAATTGAAAAATGGGCACAGGATATGAACAGACACTTCACCAAAAAAGACATTCAGATGGCCAACAAGCACATGAAACGTTTAAAATCCCTAGCTCTAAGAAAGATGCAAATCAAAACAACTATGAGATATCATCTCACCCCAGTCAGAATAGCAAAATTTAACAGAACAGCAAGCAACAAATGCTGGTGAGGTTGTGGAGAAACTGGAACCCTTATTCACTGTTGGTGGGAGTGTAAAATGGTGCAACCACTGTGGAAGGCTGTATGGCGCTTTCTCAAAAAGTTGCAAATAGAGATATCATTTGAGCCAGCAATTCCACTACTGGGAATATACCCCCAAAGAGACCATAACTGCTACCCAAGCAGATATATGAACACCCATGTTTATTGTGGCTTTGTTCACAACAGCAAAGAGTTGGAAACAACCTAAGTGTCCATCAACAAATGAATGGATAGAGAAGTTGTGGTATATTCACACAATGGAATACTATGCTGCACTGAAAAACAAGGAACAAGCGGGGGGGAAGAAAAACAAGGAACTCATGTAATAGTATTCAAAATGGGTGACCCGGGAGGACATTATGCTGAGTGAAGTATCTCAGTAACAAAAGGACAAATACTGCATGGTGCCACTGCTGTAAAACAGGATTGACCTTGGGGATGGGGGGGAGACTGAGAAAGATGGGTTCAATAATGTATACTATATTGAAACAGATGAGGGAGAAAACTGCTTAAAAGGGATATGTGATTAGGTATTTTAGTCATGCCACGAGTCCAGAGTGAAGGCTGCATAGTGGAGTGGACCTGGGGGGAGGGACTGTAAAACAATGAAAGAATGTTTCTTTTCTTTTTCTAAAAGGGGAGTGTACTGGGGGGCAGGTGAGGGTTGGGAGGGGAGAAAAGTGCAACAATGAATGAATGGAAATCCAAAGTTTCTGTAAATTCTCACTGAAATTAATAATAGAAGAAAAAAAAAAAAGACTGGTCTCCTGGCTATATGTCCAAACTGTGTGAGACGAAGCCACACAATCCTTGTCTCCAAGGAGCAGCTTGGTTTCACCCTCTCCTGGACAGACCTGTTTGTTGTCTTAGCAGTATGTTCAATACTCCTTTCCATCACCACAACTCAAAGGCATCAATTCTTCTGTCATCCTTCATCATTGTCCAGCTCTCTGCTGCATAGCAAGTAATTCTGAAGACCATGGCCTGGACCAGGGGCACTTTAGTCTCTAGACTGATACCCTTGCTCTTCAGCATTCTGGAGAGGCCCCATTGCAATACGTCTCCTGATATACTGACTACTGGAACCAAGTGTACAGACTGTCATTCCACTCATTCCTTTCTCCATCCATCATAATGTTACTTATTGGTCCAGTGGCGAAGACTTTTGTTTTCTTGACTTTAAAATGCAATCTATATTGAAAGCGATAGTGTTTAACCTTCTGCAGCAAGTCCTCTTTACATTCAGCAAGCAAGGCTATATCATCTGCATAATGAAGGTTATTGATAGATCTTCCTCTAATTCTGATGCCACATTTTTCTTCATAGAGTTTAGCTTCTCAAATAATCTGCTCAGCACATAAATTAAGAGAGTATGGAGAAAGAATACAACCATTACACAAACCTTTCTTAATTTTAAACTACATAGTGTTTGCACAACAGCTTAGGTCTAGGTGTAGATTTTTCATGAATACAATCAAGTGTTCTGGAATTCCCATTCTTCTCAATGTTGGCTATAATCTGGTATGATCCACAGAGTCAAATATTTTTGCATAGTCAATAAAGCACAAATAGACATTCTTTTAGTATTCTTTGTTTTCAGCCAGGATTCATATGACATCAGCAATGATAACCCTTGTGCCATGACCTCTTCTAAACTCAGCTTCAATGTCTAGCAGTTCTCTGTTTATGCATTGTTTTAGTCCGTTTTGAATGATTCTCAGCAGTATTTTGTTTGCATGTGATTTCAATGATATTGTTCAGTAATTTCCACATTCTACTGGAACACCCTTATTGGGAATAGAAACAAACATAGATTTCTTTCAGTCAGTTAGCCAGGCAGCTGTCCTCCAAATTTCCTGGTAAAGACTAGTAAGCACGTCCAGGGCTCTATCTGTCATATGAAACACTTCAATTGGTATCCATAGATTACTGGAGTCCTATTTTTTGCCAATGCCTTTACTACAGCTTGAATTTCTTCCATCATTAACTCTGGCTCTTGATCATCTGGTAGTCCTTGAAATATTTCAGAGTTGGCCAGTTCTTAGTAAACATTTAAACAGCAGCAGCAAAAGGAGTAAGAAAAGCCATAAACAAAATCAACTCGGCACAGGAAAAAAAGTATGCAAACCAAAGAAATCAATAACTGCACAAAACTGCACATCAAACCTACAACCAGGAGGGAAAATAGATCAATGGGACCTTCTAGTAATCAAACTCCTAAGCACATCAAACCATTTCTCCAGCAGAACAAAAGGAAACCCACAGATTGGGAAAAATATTTGGTAATAACTTATCTGATAAGGGATTCATAATTAAAAGTTAGAGAATAAATACTCCAGCATCTGAACAAGCAAAATGTAAACAAAATGGGCACATGATATGCAGACATTTGACCAAAGAAGACATTCAGATGGTAAACAAACACATGAAGAAATGTCTAAAATACCTAGCTATCAGAGAGATGCAAATCAAAACTACTGTGAGATATCTTATACCCAGGAACAACAGCAAAGTTCAACACAGCAGCAAACATCCAAATGCTGGTGAAGTCATGAAGAAATTGGAACCCTCATTCACTGCTATTGGGACTGTAAAATGGTGCAACATCTATGGTGCTTTCTCAAAAAGTTGGAAATAGAAATACTATTTGACCCAGTAATTGCACTGGTGGGAATCTACCCTAAAGAAAGCATAGCCATGTCTCAAACATGTGTGCACACCCATGTTTACTGCCGTGTTATTCACAACAGCAAAGAGATGAAAGCAACACAGTGCTCACCAACAAATGAATGAATAGAAAATCTATGGTCTTTTCACACAATTGAAAACTATGTAGCCCTGAAAAATAAGGAACTTGTAAAACAGTACACAACACAAGTGACCTAGGAGGACATTATGCTGAATGAAATATGTCAGTTACAAAAGGACAAATACTGCATAAAACCACTGTTATAAAGAAGGACTGACAAGGGGGGTTGGGAGAAACTAGGAAAAAAGTAGATAAATAATAAACACTGCATTAGAACAGATGAAAGAAAGAACTGTTTAAAAGTAATATATGATTAGGCATTATATGTAAGATAATAGTCCAGAATAAGAGATTACAAAGTAGACTGGGGGAGAATAAAAGGAAGGAGAGGGAGAAAATTGTGTAATAATGAATGGGGAAAAAAAAGAAAGCACACTGGGGGAAGAGAGAGGGAGGGAAATGTGCAACAAAGTTTGAACAAAAATTCAACTTTCCTATAAATTTTTGTTAAAAATCACAATTTAAAAATAAGAGGAGGGGGAAAAAAATCACACATCAAGATGACAGCAATAAAACCACACCTCTCCTCCCTTGTCTCTTCCCATTTCTGATAGATGTCATCTTTCCTTGTGGCTGTAAACACCGACTGACACCTAACAACAGTAGCAAGACAGTCCAAGGTAATTCTGGTGGTACAGTCAGCAGGGAGATAGGCTGATTACAGGAAGGTCACACCTCTCAGATTGTTAGAATCCACCAGTGGCTTTGCAAAAGAAAGGTGTGCTATACAGCCTCAGAAAGCCCCGGAGGAAAAACTATGAGTTGGTTTCAACTTGACAGAAATGAATGAGTGAGAGATGGGTCAAGAATTATACTGAGTATAAACTGATTAAATGTATGAGTTGAGAAAAGGGGTAGCTCAGTGGATAAGAAAACATGTCTCATCAATATGTTGTCTACAAGAGACACATCTTAGACATGAGGAAAAGGACTGGAAATCAAATGGTGAAAAAATACACAAATCAAAACAACAATGAGACATCATCTCACCCCAGCAAAACTAGTAATGTTAAATATGACATCAAACAACATATGTTGATAAGGATTCAGAGAGATTGGAACTCTCATACACTGCTGCTGAGAATGTAAAATGGTGCCACTCCCATGGAAAGCAGTTTGGTACTTCCTTAGAATGTTGAAAATAGAAACACCATTTGACTCAACATTTCTATTATTGCTGTTGTGTGCTACTAAGTAAGAACCAAACTGTAGTTGACCTTGCAGAGGATTTTCAGAGGGAGTTAATAAGAAAGGAGATTAGGCATATATCCTAAATTAAAAGCCGCAACATGAACAGACATGTGAACACCACATTCCTTGCAGCATTATTTATGACAGAGAGGGAAACAAACCAAATGCCCATCATATGGATAAAGAAACTATGGTACATTCATATAACGGAGTAACATGCGATACATAAAGAAATTGTGTAGTACTGAACAACCTGAATAAATCTAGGGGAAATTATGATGAATGAAATAAGTGAGTCATAAAAAGATATTTATAGTTGATTGAATACTTTCAAAGGGTAAATGTCAAACTTGAAAAAAAAAAGAATTACTCAAAGGAGTCTTCAAGCAAAAGCCAAGATGAACTAAAAAAAAAAAATAAAAATCAAAGGCAATGCATATAAAACAAATGAGGCATTAGAAGCTCTGGAAAAACAAGAAACTACAATCCAGGATATGAGGACCAGTGTTTCAGATGATATTAACATGTTGGAGGGACATATGATCAGGGTTAAAGAAATGGAATACAGAACAAGCAAAATAAAAAAAAATGCTCAGCACTGATCAAAAAACAGAATTAAAAGGAATAGGAAGAAAGTCTAAGAATAATGTGGGACACAAACAAGAGGAATAACATGCACATAATTGGAATCCAAGAACAGGAAGAAGTAATGGCACTGAGAAAGTTGTGGAAGAATTTCTAGAAGAAAACTTTCCAATGAAAAAAGAGAGAAAATACACACACACACACACACACA